>NW_013952683.1:36210-58404 GCF_001266775.1 Austrofundulus limnaeus | reverse complement strand
TTTGTGACCCACGTAGGGATCCCGACCCTAACTTTGGGAACCAATGATCTACAGTATATCACTGGACATGAGTAATTGCGAAATCTTTTTTTTTTTTTTTTTTTTTTTTTTAAACTGGCAAAATATTTTTTAAATACTACAAATCAGTCATTTTTGAAAATATTGACTTGAACATGGTGTATTAACATTTCATTTCTACAAGCAGAGATTTTAATATTTACTAATTATTAGCATAGTATTTCCTAAAACTCTCAATTAAAAATACATGATACTAAATGTTTTTAGTTTTACTGTTTGTTTTCCTCAATAACCTTTAGAATTGAACTCCACACCTTGCATTGTTTTGTAAAAGAGGAATCTATGCTAATTTGGTCACATCTACTAAATTAGCATATATTTCAACCAGTCTGAACTACTTCTCTCTCTGCAGATTTAAACTTGAACTCCCTTGCTATAGCATTACGACTTGAAACATACAAAAAGCATTTCATGAACCCACAAAAACTTACATTAAATAGATGAGGAATTTAAAATGGCCTTCATGCATAATCAAATTTTGTCAAATTAAAAATAAATAAAACACAGACAGATTGCTCCTATAATGTATCCTAGTTAAATTAAAGACAAAAACACAAACATTTTCCCTTTCTTTATTTCAGCATTATAAAATTTTAATCAGCATACAAAACAGTATCCAATACTAAAAAATACTCTTATTTAATTTATATGAGGCAGATTTAAAATGGTCTTCTGGTTACAAAATACTTGATTAAAAATGAGAAATGATTTGTTAATACTTTTATGCTTCCAATTGCKAGATTAATTTTTTTCTTGATCATCGTACAAACATTATTAAAACACATTTATGGAAAGCTGAATTTAAAGAGATTGAGCTTCTAAAGGCACTTTGTTCTATGTACAAATTAAAATAAAATTGCATATTAAAACTGCAGTCTTTCTAAGCGAAACCAAAGTATTCCTTCATTTGCTTTATTTGTGTGTTTAGTCTGAGACAATAACTGTAAGAACTCCTGAGCTAAGGTACACATGTTCACTCTTCTATGATTAACAACATAAAATCTACAGCAAAACGATAAAAGTATTTACAGTAAAATAAAAATTCCCTCATAAAAACTGACAACATAAAAAGAGCCTTTAAGTTTCCATATGAACCGTATAAAACCTGTGTTCAGTTTGGCGTTAACCCTTTCAGCACTTCTTGTTTTTATTATTGTGTTGTGAGCGCCTTCAAGTCACTTTATTTTTTTCTCAGCAAATATCTGATTATTTCATACACCAGAAAAAGACAACACAAATATACTGAGGAACACTACGCATTACTTTGCAGAAAAAAATAATTGCACTGAGTTAATTGTAAGCAAACGTGCTTCAGGTTAAACCTTTCAAAAGCCGGACTCTTCTGTCCATGAAGYGAACACTCGTCACACCCTGAACCCTTAGTTGTGGACTTATACTGGTTTCTCCCAATTTTATCTAACAGACTTGCAATTTCCACCAACTTGCAGGTTTTGTACCGAGGGGTTTTTCATGTCAACCTGGTGTAAATCAAATAAACGTTCTATTTCTTCAGCATCAGCTACATTTTGGACTGAAAACCTTTAGCTTTTTCAAACCTAACAATCGAGTGGAACTTCCTTARACCATTTAAAACAATCCAGGACAGATCTCTGTATTGCAGAGGAAAAGCAAACTGTGAATATGCTAGTCCCACATGGCTCTTTTTGTAGCCCTAATACACTTCGCATAGGCCTCCTGCAAATCTACCTGGTGAATATTGGACATGACTGGGGTTTCTAATCTACAGCCGCTAAAACACTGTCCATGYTTAACAATCAGTCGAGTCCAAGTCGCTCTGCTGCAACTGGTATTCACCAGCTCTTCCTGTTGTTTGAATTTTTTGTTAGCTTCAGTTTCTTGACCTCTTTGAGGACGTGCTCAGCCTTCTTCAGTTTCTCCAAGGCTTTAGCCAACAGATCCTCTGGCACGTCCTCCCCACAACTTCCCCCCTGTGCCTTGCTCAGGAGCTCGCTGGTTTTTTCCATCTCCAGAGCCACTTCAGTCTCCAGTTTCGTGACGTCATCGTTTAGAGCTGGTGGTTTTTTCGCCACCGCTCTGCTGCACTGTTTCTTCTGTGTGCAGTTTGAAGACTCAGACAGCAGGTCGCTGATGGAAGCCGACCTGGGCTTGGTCTGGGGTTTGGGGGGTTTCTGAAACGGTTGCGACCGCCGACAGGGGAGAGCGTTTGGTCTAACCTCAAGGTCAGCCGATGGCCTTAAAACAACAGATATCTCGGCGTTGTTGTCACAGGCGTCCAAAACGTCCAGGGCGGCATTGCTTCCCCGMAGTGCAGCTGTAGAAGCCCCCATGTCTTCATACCCGGAGCCTTCACTCTCATCGTCTGAGTGCTGACCACTGTCTAYGGATTTTTCCTCTGCCTTCTTTTTCTTCTCTTCAGACAAATGACATAGAAGGCYGAGGCTGTCAGTGAGGGGCTCGTTACAAGAGACAAGCACTGAGGGGACGGTACTCTGGGGGTGGGTCCCTGGTGCTTGAAGAGGTGCAGTATCGCAGGCTGTAGAGTTCAATGCCTCATCAGGCTGAGTTATAGACGAGGCGTCTTCTTTGTTCTGCGTGGCAGGTGGAGTGTGTTTCTCAGAACTTATGTTGGAGTTCACAGGATTTGGGCTCCTTCTCTGTGGTTCTGAAGGCTTTTCTTGGTCGTGGTCAGACGTCTTACTGCTCTCAGGTGTCTCTTCATCAGAAACTTCTGAAGGGATACTCTCCAGTTTATCGTCTTCTAAATTCAGCTCCTCGGTTTCCACAGCTGCTTCTGGTGTTTCGTTCCCACTATCCTCCTCTTTCTCCTTCTTCTCATCAGCTGCGCCTTGAACCTGCTGACTGAGCTCTTTCGAGGGCTTTTTCTCTTTGGATGGAGGAGGGGGAGGGTGGGAGTTAGACGGTGAGATTTCTGTAAGGTTGCTCAAGGAGCCACTGGAGCTTGGTTTGTTTGGAGGGGTGGGCGGTGGTCCTGTCTTTTTCTTAACACCAGCTTTTTGATCCACTGCAGATTCTTCAGCAGGTGGTCCACAGGGTTTGGCTTCTTTTGATGGAGGCATCGGTGGCTTCGGGACATAAAAAGAAAAAAAAATAAATAAAAAAAGACTTCCACAAATATCTCTGCAGTTACACAATACACAAACCTTTTTCTCTGAGCTATCGTCTGTATCAGGTTCATCCACAGGTGCCGGCTTGGATTTAGCCTCTTTGGTAGGTGGCATAGGAGGTTTGATGGCCTTTTTCTGGGTCGTGACCTCTGGTTCTGTCTGAGCATCCTCCTCAACAACCGGCTCGAATGGTTTTTCTGAAATTTTGCCGGCATCCGGCTGAGCCTCTCTGGAGGTCTCAGGATCATTGGTAGTGGTACGATGGGTTCCATTTGGCATCACTGCATCCTCAAGATCAAGATCCAAACGCAGGATGCCATCAGAGGAAACATCCGCCACCTAGAGGTTAAAATAATCCATACCAGGAAGTTAACTTATTTAAACTATGCACTGCACTTTCTTCATTACACTAAAGACTTTCAAATACTCTTTTTGGATCAAAGGAAAACAAATTTATTATCCTATTCAGGGATCATCTTCACACACATGTTCAATAATTAGTTGATTTGTTCAGACAGTGTATAAGACAATGTTTGACTAAACATCTTAATACAACTATAACCAAAAACCATTTGCAAACAGAAACATGGGAGTTCGCTCAACCAGTCTACATGTGTTTTGTGGACTTGGAGAAGGCGTTCGACCGTGTCCCTCTGGGACTCCTGTGGGGGGAGGGGGAGTTTAAGTATCTCGGGGTCTTGTTCATGAATGAGGGAAGAATGGAGCGGGAGATCCACAGGTGGATTGGTGCTGCATCTGCAATGATGCGGGCACTGTACCGGTCTGTTGTGGTGAAGCGGGAGCTGAATGTCTCGATTTACCTCGATCTACGTTCCTACCTTCATCTATGGTCACAAGCTTTGGGTAGGGATCCAAATTCTCCTACATTTTCAAAGCTATCCACAATCTTTCCCCTCCTTACCTGTCTGACCTCCTAAACATCTCCACACCCTCCCACTCTCTAAGATCTGCCTCCTCCCTCCAACTCTCAGTACCCCCTGCCCGCCTCAGCACCATGGGGAGCAGAGCTTTCAGCCGCTCTGCTCCACAGCTCTGGAACTCACTACCCCACAGATTATGCAATCCAACCTCTCTCTCCCTGTTTAAGACTGGCCTGAAGACACATCTTTTCAGACTAGCCTACAGTTAACTCCGATTGTACCTCAATATAAGACTGTTTTGTAGTCCTCATTTCTGTTTCTCCCCCACAACCCTATTGTTCAACTTATCTATTTTTTGTATTTCTTTACATGACTGTTATGTACTCCACATTTCCATGTTTCTGCCGCACTACCCTATCACTCTATGTATTTACATTTGTTTCTTTTCTATTGTAGTGTCCTTGGGTGTCCTGAAATGTGCTTTACAAATAAAATGCATTATTATTATTATTAAAAGAAAGAGATTGTGGATACAAGCAGACCCAGGACACGCTGGAGGGATTATGTCTCTCGGTTGGCCTGGGAACACCTTGGGATTCCCCCGGATGAGCTGGCCCAAGTGGCTGGGGAGAGGGAAGTCTGGGTCTCTCTGCTTAGGCTGCTGCCCCCGCAACCCGACCCCAGATAAGCAGAAGAAAACGGACGGATGGACGGACGGTTTCTGTTCTTAGTAAACTAAAATTTCTTCAGTTAATAAAATTTAATACAATTAAATAGTGTCTTCAGTGTTTTGATGGTAACTCAAATCAACTGGAATGATTCCGTTTAGTGCGTTGAATTGACATCTACTGACTGTGTCTGAACCAACTAAACAGGCTACTACCAAATCCCTCAAGAAGAGGGAGAAAACAAAAAGACATTTCTCTAAAATCCTCAACCACTCATTCTGGCTGACGTGTGTACCCACCTGTTGACATACAACATACGTACCTCCTTCATGTGTATCCTGGTTGGTGGCCGCCTGTTCCGGTTACCTTTGGGCCTTGTTCGAGTAACATGCTCTAAATTAATGCTTTCATCAATCTTTACCTGTGGCAAACATAAAAACATCTGAGCTCTGAAAGCTGCATGTATGGACAATAAGTGACAGAGATTTTGTGACTCTGCATCAAACAGATGTTTACCTCATCAAAGACTTTGTTTTTTGCACGATTGATGCAGTCGCTCAAGGCTTTAATCCAAGCCTCCTTTTCCTCAGCAGACTGAGTCTGAAACTTTACATCATGGACCTGCGGGTGGAGTAAAGCATCATGTTCCCTGCATTCAGATATCCACTTTTTATCAAGCTTGAGTATCTGAACAGTGGCACGACAGCACTGTTTAAAGAGCACACTACTGCTGCCCTACTCTCAAAATGTTTTTTTTTCATTCTATTCAACCTCACAGAACAGAGCAGGGTTACCCTGGAGAACACAAGAGGCAGCCAAGGAGCTCCTCACATCTCACTCAGACCACCCTCTCCTCATTCAGGAGGAAGAGCAACAATAGACTAACAACTACCAACAAGTTCAGGATCTCACTCCTAAACCAATAAAGAAAGGTTTGGAAGTGTTATGATTGTACAATAATACCTGCGCATGTTCGATGTTGCTTATCATAGAGCGTTGTGACTCATCACAAACCTCTCACACATCACTGTACCCTGTACTCACTGGTAAACTTCTACACTGATATACATTTATTTACAAATATATCCTCTGTCTGCAAAGACATTAAAGTCATAGTGTATCTTCCCAGGATTTCATTTCTAATTGTATTTGCCAGGCACATCCAGCGGCTTCTGTCCTGTGTCACATCATCAATAAACACTAGTGACCCAGTGCCACGGGCAGCCATGCAYGCCCAAGCCATCACATTGCTCTGCAGATGATGTGGGATGCTTTGCATCATGAGCTGTACCACGCCTTCGCCATACTTTTCTCTTTTCATCATTCTGGTAGAGGTTGATCTTGGTTTTATCTGTCCAAAGAATGTTCTTCCAGAACTGTGCTGGCTTTTTTTAAGTTGTTTTTTTTTAGCCAAGTCCAATCTAGCCTTTTTATTCTTGAGGCTTATGAGTGGCTTGCACCGTGCAGTGAACCCTCTGTATTTACTTTCATGCAGTCTTCTCTTTGTGGTAGATTTGGATATTACCTTTATCAACTCTAAAGTGGATCATTATCACATAAAGGATGAGAAAAGGTAAATTTTCCTTTCTAAAAAAAACGAAACTTAAGGCTGGTAAATTAACCAAGTGTAAATGTATGACTAAAGAATATTTGCAAGTATTCTCTTTTAGAAAATATGTGTGTATGTGTCTTTGTCAGTTTACAAGAGCATCGGAAAATCTGTCACAAATGTCAGTAATATTTGGGAACATTTTGAAAAGCCTAGAAATGCTACAGTTCAACCTCTGTTTTATTTTAAATTGCATCTGTTGATGTTTAACACAAAATACACAAGATGTAACGTCTCCTGACACCGCTGAGCCGTAGATAAATGGACAGTAACATCCAGTTCTTTTTCTTTCTCTCTGGGGCTAAAAATGACATGATGATAAAACGTACCCTGTCAGGTCTGGCCCTTGGAAAACTGCCAAAGAGTAAGATGGTCTGGAAACAAAACGTGTGATAGATTTGGAAAAAAAAATGCAGAATTTGMAAAACAGCCTGAAAATAATTGTGGCATGTTTTATTTTAAAGACTGTAAGAAAACAGAGGAGAGTTTAAAAAAAAGCTGTTCACAGACCTGTCCCAGACAGTCAGTTACAGTATAGTAAGTTTATATAAATGGGGAAAATTATATCATGAAAATTTGGGCCATTAGGTTAAAAAGTGACAGCAAGTTCCTAKTGTGGTGCAGCTGGGGTGAACTGATACACATGAGGGAGCGAAAAYCACCTCAAAGTGTCMGATTAYATGAAATCTGTTATTATKGTATTATAATTGGATTGAATGTCATTTTATTTAACATGTTCTGAATTAGAATCCAGTTGTTTACAACTGACGCAGATTGTACAGGAATGAAATAAAATTGAACTAAATGAAACTGGATTTGAAYTGGATCTGTTTGCTCCAGTGACCTGAGGAGTTGTGAATTGGTATTTTTTAATGAAAAAAAAAAAGAACTGTTGATGTGAAGTCAAATTCACAGCTGAAATATACTGTGTATAACTACAACTCATGTACCGTATTTATTCAAGTATAATGCGTAAAATTTAATCCATAGAATCAKCCATAAAGTTGGGGGGTAGTATTATACTCAGATAAATATTTTTACTTATGTATTTTAACTGAAATATTGGCAAAAAATATTGAGTCCGGAAATGAGACCGTGTTGTAAAAAGCAGTTGAAATGAGCTCACCTCTGATACTCCTCAGGTGCTTCAGAACGAGATAGTAACAGATCTAAGCAGGTGACATGATGTGAAAAAAAAAGGGGGGGGGTAGTCCTGCAGCTCAGTAATGATAACAAACTAATGACATTAGCGTGTGACCGAGCCGCCGCTCGAACAACAACAAACACACATGGCTGCCGTCTACCGGTGTTCTAAAAAGGTTTGTATCCCTGAAAAAAGTTTCCCCACCAGAGGGGGCGCTCGCGAGTAGGAAGTAATCTGCTTGTACCTGCTTGAAGATGRCCCAAATCTCATGTGAMGTCTCTGACTTKTGTGTTGGCGCATCGTGGTGGACTATGTGTAAAATGCCAGAATTCATATGATGCTGCTACAGCTGATATTTATTTCTTGTCAAAGTACGTTTTAGTACATATGTTGTTAAAATAAAATGAACAGTCCAATGATCATTTTACTGATATGTATAAAGACTGCAAAGTCTGAAAAATCTTGAAGTCTGTATGAAATTGGAGGTAGTTTGAGGATTTCATTTTTTATGCTTTTTAAGCTCAAAAAAAATGGGGGGTYGTATTAAACATGAGATCGTATTATACACGAATAAATACGGTAATTGTTCTCAACCTTTTTTATAAATATCCTCTGCAACTCTTTTTAGAAACACTGGAGGGTCTTTTAAGTTCACCAGCTGTTGTTTATTCAGTAAGATCTGCAGCAGCACTTCTAAATACCGGGCATTGGAAAAGTTGTTCAGCATTGTAAAGACTTATTATTAATTAGACTAATGATATAAAGGCAGTGATAACAAGAACTACGATCTATGTATTAAACTGTCTCCATAAGGTTAACGGCTCAACATTTAATCTGGTGTAGACACCAGTGGCGCTCTGTCTTTAGGAAAACAAACGGATTCTTAACTGATTTTTTTAAAATAATAATAAATGACTTTAGCATTGGGAYCACTAGGTGGTAAACCCCTAATATATCTCTATAGATGACAGGTTAGGTGGAATTTTGTTTCTTATTTATCACCAAAATCTTATAATGAAACAAACAGAAGCAGCAAAGTCAATCACTGACAATAAAATGGTGCTCAGAACTTTAAGCCAATGTATTCAGTCAATGCAAATAAACTAAATAAATTCACCTTGTTTTGTTGTTTTTTAGCCCATTCAAAACACAACAATGTTGACCAAAGTGGTTCACAAGTACAAAAAAAAGACAATGAATCATTGTACGTGCTGTATAGTAATTTTACAGTACATGTTTTGAAACACTCTCAGCTAGATTTGCACTAGCATGTAAGAAATCCCACACCTGTAATTACGATTCATTAAAATGCTGCACTCATTCAGGTCTTAAACTGGAAACATACTCCCTCCGAACTGCCGATGTCGGCACGGATTGTTGCAGTTTCATGATGAAAATTACATCACCGGTGTTCGCGGCGTCGGCTCGGTCGCCCCTTTTGGCACAACCCGCCGGCAGAAATTTTTACCCCCCTCCCGCGATGACGGTAATGTGTGATCGGTCTGATGTTCATGGGCATGTTTGTTTGTGCCGAAAGCACTCAGACACTCGGTAAAAAAAAAACAAAAAAAATAAACGACTCACTTCCAGAGCCGACTGTTACAGAAAGAAGTGTTTTATAAAGATAGTCAAACTGTGAAAAATTCATGAATGGAGATAAAACAGACGCTGTGCACGGAGGAATCTGACTGATAAAAACTGTGGAGCTTTTAACCAGGACAGATGTGGATAAAAAAAAAACGTCAGGTGAGTGACGAGTCTGACTTTTTTTTCTACATTATCGACTGTAGCGGGAAGAAACTCAGAAACAGTGACGTATGCTGCAGTGGGAGGGGATTCCCAGGAGCTTGGCGCAATATGTCTCTGGAGCTATGAAAGGTCTGTGTGAAAACAAACACCGAACAACCATGTGACCACGCGTCGACCAGTCGGCGTCGGAGCGAGTATGTTTCAGACTTTACTGAGCACCACAGCGTCTCCCAGCTCACCTTGTTTCCAGGCTTGGGGGATCGTATCAGTATCAGCCTGTGTTTTTTCTTGAATGGGCTCTTTAATTCGTGACACTTATCGTAGTTCTCCAGGTCAAACCTTTCCAAGCAGTTTTGCAGGTCCTAAAACACAAAGTGCACATACAGTAGATCACAACCAGAACCAAACAAGCTACAATAATATAGCTCCGCTGAGCCGTCAGTGTATTCATGTTAGTGCTTATAACACGTGCTGTACCTCATTTTCATACACAGCCAGCTCTGTCTTTTCCACGTGGATGAATCGATCTTTGTAGCTCGTCAACAGTTTGCCGTGAGCTTTCTTCATCCAACCAGCCTTGCTCAGGAACTTTGGCTTTTTGAGCTGAGGTGGGTCCTCTTTCGTACCCTGCAAYGATACAGAGGAAGGAAGTCACACTCATAACACACCTCAGACTACAGACAGAGTGCAGAGGTTTTGTTTTGTTTTGTTTTGGACACAAGACAAAACTTAGGTTTTAATTTAAAAGTTATCAACAAACATGTAGAATCAATTAGTAATGACCAGCAGTATAATTCAAGATGCTGACACGCATGCATTGTAAGTTACATCATACATGGTCATTCTCCAATTCTCTGCTGCTCATGGATGAAAAAACAAAAAAAGCTCGCGATTTCTATTCAAAAAACACAAAGTTTTTGGTGATACCAGTTTTTTGGCACCCATAATCTATAGAGACAACTTACAGCGGCCTGGATGTGCTGATATGAAAGGCAAAAGGTGACAGATGATGTTTTTGCCTGTGTGTGTGTTTTCAAAGCAAAAGATTTCCTGAACTGCTGAACAAAATGTAATGAAACTCTCACATTCAAGATGGCTGGCACAAAAAGGGCTGTGACTCATATACTGTATTTATAGGAGCTGAGAGTCATCCCCAGCAGATCTCACCACATCATTCCAGGTAGGAAGTACACACAATCAGGTGCACAATAGGCCTGTTATTTATCACACAATTGTCTAACGGTTCTAAGTTAAAACCACATGTATTTCTAGTTCCTCACAGCACTCCAAAAATGAATGTTGAACTTACTTATTCATGTTATGTAAACTGGTTCCACTCAGTTGAGTTGAGTAAATATAAAGCAATTTACTGATTTTCTTTGGAAGAAAATATGAGTAATTATTTCCACATCTGAGTCTGACAGGCGTGACGGCTGATCCACGGCTTAAACAGTTAAAGTGTGCAGGCTCCACTCGCTCTTCCTGCATGCACCAGTGAGTAATGGTGTGGTTATACTCTTACATCATGCTTTTAAGAKCAGGCAGAAACATCACTCTGACTGGGAAGGATCTGCATCAGAACCTTGGTCAGTTTACTTCAGCCTGCAGAACGCTGCCACTGACCATTTCAAAGCACATTTAATTCAACCCAGGGACTCACATGCAGAAAAGTGTTTACAAAAAGGTTCCAGTTTGTCCTAGTTTTATGTATAATTCTGTGATTCTTTGGGGAAAATAAATAGTAGCAGCTGAGAGCAGTGGTGTTTCAGGCTGGGAATATATATATATATATATATATAAATGTATTTTATTTCTCCTGAAATAACCATATAATGTGAAATATATAATTTAAAAAATAGCCTTTGCTTGAATTGTTATGACATTTTGAAGACTGAGTTTATTTAAGATGGCTTTGATCCACTTTGGAAGAACCAATATTAACCTGTCAAAAAGTTCCAAGCAAACTCCTTCCAAAGCAGATCGTCACTGTCRTAAAACACCTCCAATTGTTAAAATTCCACAGTGGTTCATGCAAATGATGCTATTTAAACCCTCACACCGCCCTCAGTTTCATGTGGCATGGTTACAGCATAAATAATATAAAATTGCAGCGGGAAGTGACTCAGGCTGTACCAGAAGTGCTACACGTCACTACTGCTGCCTCTGTAAGTGTTAATTTACCTCAGAACTTTACATAAACACCCATGTTTTGCAAAAGAAAAGTTTGAAATTTGAAAGTGGTGCTTGTATGAACCGCTGTGATCATTTTGAGATAGGAGATGTTTTAAGATTGGTCTTGGTTATATTTCAGACTGAGCTTGTTAGTTCTGAGCTCTAGTGCAGCAGTTCAATAAGTCATCAATAAGCAAGATATTATTTGTTCATATTTGGTCACAGAAACCAAAAAGGTTTATATTTTCTCTTTCATTTATTATAAACAAACAGTTCCTGGGATGAAAATGGCAGTATGTTAAAAATTACTACTTAGCATAAAGGTCAAGACGCAGTGTGTAATACTGTCATCAGCTATTTCAGAGAGGAAAAAAACAGTATTTTTTTACTGTTATGGAAAAACTGAGTTGAAGCAAATGTCAAAGTCATGTTTACTAATAATTAAGGAAGTTCTGCTTACACTGTGCTATTAATTTAAAATAATGCGATGGACATCTTGACACCAGTCTCAGAAATACTTTCTGTAATCTCACACAATCAAAGGCTTTGGCAGCATGTACTTTGATTCTTTGCTTCGCACATGACCTGMTTCAGTGTTTTTTGTTCAAGTACAAGTTTGCCACAGATGTGTGGTGAGGAACAACACGTCACCTCTGTGTTCAAACCCTATCTGAAGAGCCCGTAGGGGACAAATTAAAGAGCATGACAGCAGCAGTGCCACAGCAAACAGCACTAACTACCTCTATCAGGACAAATACCGTATAACACAAAGAAACTGGATAGTACATAAACACATCTAGTGGCCCTTTTCCACTAAGTAGCGCAACTACAGCACAATTCGAGTGGTTTTTCATTAAACTTCAGTAACAGCTCTAGTAGCCGGGTTCACTGTAAAGTTGGGCGATCCCAGAGTCTGAAGATTGACACACGCCTTACCAGCTGGTGGTGGTTATGCTCCATTTAGCTTTTTTTATTTTTATTTTTTACCATTTTTTAACCAGGCAAATCCCATTGAGATTGCAGATCTCTATTTCAAGGGAGGCCTGGGCCTGAAGGCAACCTATTTTACATGTTTTTGGCCCCCAATAAACATAATAGAAGAAGACCCCGAAAAGATACGCAACATAAGCATTGCTGAAGGTGGCACAGATAATAACATCACTGTTCTGGGACTATGGCTGGACGGTGCTATTCAGAGACTGGTCACAGACGGTTTTATTTTCAGATGCTCACGCATGTGCATACAACAGTTCATGGCTTCAGATACACTTCCCTTATCTCTCTCAATGCCTTTGCTCGTAGCTACCTGTGTTATCCCCCCCTCCCTTACACCCTCCTTATCTTCAACTGTACCCCRATCTTTGCTGTGCAGAGGGTTTTTTATGCAAATACAATAGTGTGTCACTTTTCGTGATATAATATGATGTTTTTTTTCCTCATCTATCCTTATGTGGTATTTCATTTTTCTTTCAAGGGTAGCGCCTACTCATGATGTCATGATTGATGATGATCCTTGCTCTGTGCAGGGTCTATGGCTGCATGACCAGGGGGCACCTGTTCTCCTATGTTTGTTTATGTTCTGTCTTGTGAACAGGTGTTCTAAACTGTAATTTTACCTTGGGATCAATGAAGTATCATTTGTTCATTCATTCATAACAATGGAGGACATGGTAACGTTGTTATTGTAAATGGTAAATTGGTTTGTTGTGAGAGTAGCTCTTGTGATGCAACCAGTGGCTCCACCCCCTAAACAATCAGTGACCAATAATCTWCTGACATCATGTTTTCAGGCCAGCACGGCACACTTGGAACCACAGTGAAGTAAGTTCTGAAAAAAGGGTCTGGTTCCGTAAATCCTTGCTAGTGGAAAAGCCTTGGAACCATGAAGAGCYGAGTCGAACCATGCTGTAGAGGCACCAGTGAAGAAGGTGCATAGATTGAAAGACAGAAAACTTCAAATTACCGTGTTGCTAAATCTCAAAATATGAAACCCAAAATAATGCAACTTGAAAAAGTGTAACTAAAGTTGGCTTTTGGAGTTAACCCGATTCAAGTTGGTTTCCACGAATAATGTCTATAACTCAGTTTTATAGATTGAGCTCAAATGTGACGTGGTAGGTGAGGAGAGTCATTCCCAACATATACTCTGAGAGTGACACTGTATCCTGTGAGATTATTTTTAAGGTTTGACCAAAACAAYTAAAACTTTGTCATTTCTCAACATATAATCTTAGCTGAATACTTGTGTATGAAAGGTGGTGAACAGCCTCTCTATTATGTGTGGAAGCCAAAGGCAACGTGTCAGGTATTTCACAGAACCAAAAGGTTTTTTTTATTAGAAACAGAACTTGTACTAATGTGAGCAGAATGTACCGTGGCTGCTGACCTACAATATGTGACAGATATAAACTTGWAGAATCAGCTCTGTATAAACCCACAAACTCCTCTTAAATAATGAGTAAAACACCAACAAATGCAGGTGTCAGCTTTGTTTCTGCTGAAGGCACTTCCACCAACAGGATATCTTTGTTTTCTGTTTTAGTTTTGAGTGGGAGGTCATTTAACTGTTTTTTTTTTTTTTTTTTTTACTTTCACTGAAGCTGCGAGTCCATCTGGACCCGGTAAGCAGCAATGCAGCTGCAAAGAGAGGAACGCCAAACAGGGGAGGGGAGACAATCAGGAAAAGAGAGGGGGAAAAAAGGTTTCTCCTGCAAAACAGTATGAGTGAAGAGGCTTTGCTTTTCAGTTTAGGAAAGACTTGGCTTTAGGGAGCTCTAAAACAAACAAACACATCAGGACAAAACCAAACCCTTGAAACATGAAATAAGGAAACACTTCAGTTATTCAGGCCTCAGTTGGACAGCACAGCTCTGCACAGTGATACCAGATGATTGGTTAGGGAGATTTAAATTTGAACACACACGCACAGGAAGTCAGCTCTGAACTCTAACCTGCCCACAGCTCTTTCTGGACAAAATTAGCTGTTATTTCTGGGGTGTTGTGGCAAGTTTTAAAGCAGAACAACTGCTAACCACAGTTCTGATATTTAAAATAAAAAATGTGCAGGGAGGAACGATAGATCAGTGCTAAGAAACCAAACGTGTTAATCTATTTTACATGGGCTGTCTTTGCAGAGGAAAAGAAAATAAAGCACATCGTTGTGCAGAGGAGGCACACCTTAACAGATGTGTTGTTGATGAAACTTTAGAACAGGGAACATCTGGCTTTCATTGATTTTCCAACTGACTCGCCCAGCTCAAGCTAACCACAAGCTTCATTGAAGCTCACACCTTTAGCCCCATTAAGGGTTAAGCTAGGAGATAGTGCTGGAGCAAGATGTTTTCATTAGAAGCTATCGCTCCTTTACTGACCTACAGTAAAATCTGGGTTACTGAATAATCAGCTATCATTTTTTTATTGAATAAAGTTACTTAAAAATCCACAAAGAAGATCAACATAAAACATGTACGGTAGGTCTTCAATTCAATTTGAATTTATCATTTCAAACTGGTCAAAGAGAAAAAGAGTTTGAGAAGTAGGAAGTCAGTTAAACAGGAGTTTCATAAATTTGAGTTTAATAATTATGCTCATCTGAATACATTCAATTAAATATATTAAAATAGAAAACTGGACTGTAGTCTTTATTAAACTACAAAAAAATTACACTGCATATAACTGGTTTGCTTTTTTAAAGCACACCAAGATTTATTCCTCCCTGCAAAAGGCGGGCAAGATTGTGTATATCTTTTGAAACAGAACCACTGAAAGATATTTATTAAAACTCAGGGAGYAATAAATAGAAATACGACTGAATAACTTTTTAAGTCAACCCAATTTAACATGCAGACCAAAGCTAAGCAACTTTAGGAAGCAAAAATGGCAAAAATTACAGAGAAATTGAGCCAAAGTTTGTTGTGGTAGTAGCTGAGTTATTCACAACTCTTAATTTAACTGTCAGGACCCTTGTGTTTTGGTTGTTTATGTTTTACATCTTAGTTCCACAGTTTTTGTTTCTGTATCTGTATTCTTGCTACTTGTGTTATCAGTTTATCAATGATGTAATCTTTTGTTTCTTCCATGATTTCTCTGAATCATTTCTCGTTTATCCTCAGCTTTCTCTGTGTTGTTCTTAGTCAGCCAGCCACCCTCAATTGTTGCCTTTTGTTTTGTTTATTTAATAAAGGTACTTTTATACTCCTTGTGTTTTGCCTGCCATTTAGGTTCAACCTCCAAAACGGCTGCTGAGAGTAACAGAACAATCTTAGTCTAAAACTAGCGTAAATGTCAGACTTCAATGAAATCTAGACCTTTTGTTTTTCTTATTATTTAGTGTTATATAAATAATGTGAACTTAAATAAACCGAATAGAATTAAACTGAACTGAATTAAATTTAGAAACTGGTAACTCTATAGTATGGATCAACTTTTTTGTCCATCTGGAGCCAATAATGTGACAGTCAAATGTTCAGCACTAAATACAGGAGAAACAACTTGAAACTGCAGAGTTAATAAACCGTCAACACCCTGTAATAAAAAAAGCTGTGCTGACTTATTCAAAACAGGAGTGTGCGCCTCTATAAGATCACTGTTTCACTTAATTATGGTAAAAATGTGAAGCAAATCTCAACACAGTGCAAAATGTTTCATCCAGTAGCATTTTTAGGTTGTTATTTTATGTTTACTACAGTCACTGAGTCTGCTCTTCATCACGTGTCAAACTCAAGGCCTTTCTGTCCAGCCAGCCAAAGGGGACTTTCCCTAAACACACACACCCCTCCAAAAAATATGTTTCAAATATAATTTAAAATGAAGATAGTTTTTATATGAGCAATTTAACTGAACTGCCCTGTACTGACCATAAACTACATCTCCCATAATGCATGTGGATTATGCATGGGAATTCCCTGTCAGAAAGTGGGAGAATTCCGTATTCAAGACGTACCACAGCTCAACAGTGAGTAAAACTCTCTTACTTTTACTTTAAATAGTATTTCTGTATTATTTATTTCGTGTTTAGTCAGTCGTACGCGTACAGTTGTACTTTTCAGTGTTTATAAGAGGATGAGTTAAAAAGCTGTTTCTACGTAGGAAATACCAGGTAGAGCTCAGTAACTGTTTGTTAGCTGTGCTCAGCCRTGGCAATAAGACGAGGAATGTGACCTTTCCTGTTGAGTCAAAAGCCACTATAATGCTTGCGTGGCCCTCAATGAGAATAAGTTTGACACACCTGCTGTACATCATTGGTGCTGTTGTTTTTAACTGCAGTCGTGTCCACTTAAGTCACAATCAGCGTCACGTGAGGATGTCGGCTACATCACAAACACTGAACAATGTTGTGTTGGCCACAATAAAAAACCTTATAAGGCTGAAACAGATAGAAGAAGCTGACCTTATATGATTTTGCCTGCCCTTTGTAATTTATGTAAAATGGACATTCCCATATTTTACTGATAATTTAACTGTTCCAACGTGACACATTATTAAGTCGGGTACTGAACACAGTTTTATCAATTCTTATTAAAGCACTCTTCACACTGAAACTGTTTTGCTATAAATATATAAAAAGCTTCTGCTTTAAATGTCAGCCTACCAGACCACAGATGGCCCCCTGAAGCGCTCAAGTATCTGTTAATAGGAAAAGGCTGCTTACGTAACTGTGAATGGTGTCTACCTATAGCTCTTTATATTACTCTTCTTGTAATCAGACTGCACTCATAAAAAGRGTACATACAGACAACTTATCTAAATTTAAATTAGATCTTCCAGCACTTTACATCAGACTGAGATCCTGTACATCTTGCACTGAGTTGGGTCTAAAAGATAATCACTTGCAGAGATGCATAGAATGATTAGTTCCTCAAAGTTTATTTAAATAATGGCCACATGATGGCTTAGTAGTGAGCACTGGTTACCTCACAGCAGAGAGGTCCAGAATTTGATCCCTGGTTCAGACCTGGGGTCTTTCTGTGTGGAGTTTGCATGTCCATCTTGTGTTTGAGTGGGTTTTATCCTGGTGCTCCGGTTTCCTTCCACAGTCCAAAAACATGCACAGGTTACCTTCAGGCTAGGGCTGGGCGGTATGACCTCAAATTCATATCACGGTATTAATTGAACCCCTTCACGGTAACGGTATATATCTGTAGAGAATTATCATAAAATGTTAAGATAATATAATTTTTAGAGCATTTTTTTGCAGAAAACTGTAATCTTAATTAAACCCAACGTTTTTGCTTTAATATCTCCCTGCCAAACAATGAGCTTCTCCCTGCTGAATTTATTAGCTGCTGCTCTGCTGCGCGCTCATCTTCATCATCATCATCATCATCAGAGTGGAAGCCGACTTTACATTAGCAAGATGGATTTACGACTGAACGAACTTCCACGTCTTTTTTAAATAATCTCTGTGGGTAACAATACATAAAAAACAAGTTTTTTTCTCTGACAATTGGGTGTGAAAAACTACAGTTGTTAAAGCTTCACTCTGCACGACGTGCAGCGACAGGAGAGGAGAGGGAGGGAGGAAATGATCCCGCGACACGACGTACGTAAATTTTCTACAGCGGGAGGAGGAAATTTTGAGGATTTATTCTCTCTATACAGTACATGTTTTAAAAAGCTAGAATTTCCTCATTATATTTCAAACTCCTGCTCAGTTGTCTCTGCGCTCGGAGCCCTGTTGACACAGGTGCGATGATGTAATGACGATAGGACGGTAGAGGGTAAATTTCTACCGTAGGCCAACTTCATACCGTTTCTACCGTCTACCGCATATACCGCGCARCCCTACTTCAGGCCCAGGCCTTCCTTGCAAAAGAGATCTGTGATCTCAGTGGGATTTTCCTGGTTAAACACATAAGATATTTTGCTAACAGACAGCCAGAGCTGAATTCAAATGGTTAATGTCTTAAAAATTGGAAATGTGTTGGGGATCAGTCTTAGTGATTATCACACACAATTTTAGGTTTTAATAAAATTCTTCAGGTTTCATTTAACTTTATTCAGTGGTTCCTGAGATATTTTTCAAAGAGTAATACGTACAAACACACACACACGCACGCACGCACGCACGCACGCACGCACGCACGCACACACACACACACACACACACACACACACAGGCAAAAACATTATTGTCCATCTCCACCTTTCAGCAGTGAGTAATAATTAAGTTCTGAACAATACCAGATCCATTATTACAGCAAACTATATTTCCATTTCTAATTCAGACTAAGTAAACTCCCTCTTGTCATCCTGAGTGATGTTTTTTTTCCCCTCCCCTTGCCATCATCATCAATTTTAACCAGAGAACTGAATAAACAAACTGTTCTGATTGGATGGTTGGTGCTGCAATTGTACCGCTGGTCATAGATCAGTTACTCAGAGAGGAAACCTATTTTTGTAATACTGTCACAACCATGTGAGAAGCATAATGCAGACATTACAAATTAAGGCCCATGTTTGGTCATTTTCACCTTTCACCTCAGCGCACACAAACCTTCCTCTCAAAAATGTTTGCTCCTAATAAGGAGCAAACAGCTACACTGACACTTTATTAATGAGACACATTTCAGCCACAGCTCCAGCCTTGTTTCACTCTGTGACAAAAACAGACGGCACAGAGAGCAGGATGTGTAGATGTGAAAGGCTGGCACACAGCAGAACACACTGCATAACATGCTAATGAGTGTATGACATCATTAAATGACATTTGGGGACTTGTTTTACAGATAAAAGCTGAATTCACTGGAAACTATTGTCAACAGCAGCAGTAGGTGTCTTTAACCTTTCACTGAGAACTCACCCTCGCACTGTTTACTTGTGAAACTTCCCCCTTCATCCAACCTCCTCATCCTCGGGCTATTCATTTCAACAGTGATTTGGTATTAGAGCTTTACAAACTTCCTCAAACAGTGCAGTCTTTCACCATTTCAAGGAAATCAATGAATAACACAAATCTAATGAAAGAGAAACTACAGACTAATTTAGTCACATTATCTTTGCCCTACTGGTTTATACCAGACAAGTATACGTACTTTGACAACACCCAAGCCTTTTTAACTCGTATTTCTATTGTTAGTTCATGCCAAATATCTCACAAATACCGAGAACTTAATCACTAGACCCAACTCTACAAGTGATTGTCTTCTAAAGACCAACCAACTTGAGAGGGACACCACAAAGAGGCCACCATGCTGCTCCACCCAGGTCCCCAATATGCTGCTGACAATAAACCACCATGACTGTGCTATGAAAGTTTCATACACTTCATACTCTATCACTCTATTACAAGTGCCTGCAAACACAATCTACTGAATGTTCTGAATGATTTTCATCATACATCCGATGTGAAAGGACACTGAAGGTTATTAGTTAATACACATGGTTGTTTACCTGACTGTCACAACTTTTGATTCAAACAACACATTTTATTCTCACATACTGAATCCAGATTTCTGTGATGGACCTGTGTCCAGGGTGTAGCCTGCCTCTTACACAATCACCACTAGTGGAGATAGGCACCAGTACCAGCTCCCCCACAACCCAGAAAGAAATTTTCACGAGAGCAGAAGGGGGGAAAAATACAGCGTTCTGCATGTTGTTCATATATGTAGGTTTAAAATGTCAAAAAAATCAAAATCCAGACATTTCTGTGATGGATGGCTACACTATTTCTGGTTTTCTAAAACCTGTCTAAACCCCTTAACTCAAGACATTTACCCAGTAATGACATCTTAAAATGTTTTCTTTGGCTCAGCTATGCAAATGAAAGACCTAGCATTCCTTAAAGGAATGCATACTGCACACCGCCTTTCATGCTAACGTTTTAAACTAAAATCATGGTAATAAATGGTGGGTTATACAATACTAACGAAAGTTATGGTTAGCGAGGTTCTGCTGATCAACTGTTAGGCGTTTTCATGGTCTCATGGTGTCAAAATGTGGAGCATGATGAGGAGGATGGTTAACCATTTCTAATTGATCCAGGAAATTTATTGACCGATTCATAGATCAAATCACTGTTGTAAGTTCTTG
Organism: Austrofundulus limnaeus; assembly: GCF_001266775.1. Lineage (NCBI taxonomy): Eukaryota > Metazoa > Chordata > Actinopteri > Cyprinodontiformes > Rivulidae > Austrofundulus > Austrofundulus limnaeus. The sequence goes on along the minus strand of NW_013952683.1, from coordinate 37,963 downwards.
TTAGACCAGCAAGTTGTGCAAAGAGTACAAAAACAATGAACAGTTGGACAGGTGCATTCAGGAGTTAGAGGTCACATTCAGTTCACCTTGTAAAGGTTACACTGCATTTTAGGTTCATTCTGAAATTTCACCCAAAAGCCATATCCCTAACTTTTTATGAGTTTTGCATGCGTTTTGGTAAAATCTTGATAAATGGAGTGCACAATCGACCAATATTAAAAAATATTGCAATATAACTAGGGTTGGGCAATATTGACAAAAAATGAATCATGATTAATTGTGGTATTTAGCCAATAATGATTAATAAGACGATTAATCCTCTGGAGTTCCTGGACGCCTGCGTGTCCTAGTCACATGACCAGTTTAAATCACTCTAGTGGGAAAAATTTGCTCTCTGTAAAAATCTGTTCCAAATTGGGTCAAAAGTACAAACTTCAGGCTAAATATCAATTTTTAAATTATGTTTTGCTAGACTATGTACAACCATAGTTATGATGAATTAATTACTGAAATTTATTTTAAATGCTTGTCATATTTGAAGCAGAGACAAGCATCGAGTGGACTGAAATCTCCAGTCCATCTGCCTGGTGGCATTAATCAAGTGCCAAAAAAATAACTGACTAAAGTTTTTCTGACGATTAATTGCACGCAGTACGATTTTGCCCCAACCCTAAATATAACATCAAATTATTCATGAGAAATTTTACCAACAGACAGAGCCCACATAGCAAAATTCACCTGGTCCAGTTCTGGCCCACACAATGCACTAAATATGATGGGCCTTTGATGACCCAGATGTGGTTTGCCAGAGATGGTCCGTGCATGGGCCAGCACCACATAGACTACACTATAATGGGGCCAGTTATKGCATGCTATCTTACAAACAGTGSCATCATTGCCAGACCTGGCCCACATCCGGTTGATAAACCACTTGCCAGCAGTCAGCTAGCAGGGCCAGCTTGACACCAGCTCTGGCCCACACCTGTCTRCTATGTGGGAGGTAGACTACAACARTTAATGGCAWTTTTTTTCAGCAAAGATCTCTTTCAATCAGTTATAGGGCTCTGAGTTTGTTTTGGGCATGACTGTCAGAAACTACCACATCGAATTGTATGTAGCTCARTATCTGTAAAACTGAGTTATAGCCATTTAACAATTAGCTGTGGAAACCATCTTGAATTGGATTGTCTCTAAAAGGTAACCAGTTGTGGGTGCATATTTGATAATTACTGTCTGAAGTTTCATTAAAATCCATCCTGTGGCTCATCAGGTTTTGCTAACACAAAGACAGGCGAAAACTTTAACTCCCACCTTTGGCTTTTTGGCTGTGGGTGAAAATAATACTTTCACTGCAGCTTTCAATCAGCTAGTCCAATTATTGTCTTTACCATGAATGCCAATATATTTTAGTTAAAACTTTAGAATTAAAATGAAAAGATGTTTCTCTGGCTGATGGAAAAGTTGAACTAGCTACCTGCTGTATAGGTTATACGATTACGGAAAAAAAACTTTGTTAATTTCTTTTCCACTTTTCCGTAGGCCCGTCCTTGTGCTGTAAAACAGAAACTGGCAAAATGACTTCCAGAGAAAAACCTGCTCATTTTTCCACAGATTGAGCACTCATTGTTCCTACAAGAAGACACAGTGCATTTAGAACTCTTTTTTACTTTCCCAGAAACTGTCAGCTATGTTCCAGTAAGATGATGTATACACACACACACACACACACACACACACACACACACACACACAC
>NW_013952683.1:32202-36200 GCF_001266775.1 Austrofundulus limnaeus | reverse complement strand
GTACTTACGAGAAACGGAAAGCACTCATCCAGAAACACACACACACACACACACACACACACACACACACACACTTCCATTGTGCAGCAGTGGCCGTGATTGCAAGGCAATCATGAGAGAGGGTTAATTGTTTTCTGGCCGGCGCATAATGTGGCGGTCTGTTTCCTCTTGGCTAAACGGGTCAAGCAGACACGTCACATACTGCACTCTAGGTCAGCGCAATGGAGATAAAGGGGATGACTCACACAGATGAGACAAAGGACCATCATGCAAGGGGTCACAGAGGGTTTTTGGATATGAGATAAAGCGGAGAAAAGGAAAGCTGAGAGGAAGAAAGTGGGAGATTAAAAACACTGAAAATACAGTGACCAAGACAAACCTCACAAAATACAAGATAATTTATAATATAAAAAAACTGTCTTAAAAAACAAGTTTTTTCTCCTAAATTAAAACTTTAACAGCACTGATAAAAGTTAAACAAACCCACAAAATGAAGGAACACTTGAAATGTAAAAAGATAAAAAAAAAAATTTTAATACTGACATTTTCCCACTGGTTCCTTTTAAGCCAGTTTCAGTTCAAACGAGGGAACCGGACGACAAGTTTCACATCACAAAATGGCCACTTATTATGTCTTGCAAAATCTACTAGGAAATGATTCAAATCACATCATATTTTTTTATTATTTTGAAATAATTTACACTGTTCCAAGTTATCGCAAGAAAACCCTATCTTAGTCAAAATAAATAATTAAAACCTGTCATCTCAAAACAACAAGCTTATTTCTAAATATTCTCACGTTAACAACCTTTTACATTACGTTTGAAATTTGTAATTTCACAACAAGTTCCTTTACTGAACAAGTTTTACAAAAAAACATTAAAATGGGTGAAATACACTCTACATTAAAAATTTAATAATTTCTGATCCTCACCATTTCTTAAAATGTATAAAATGACCTCAGATAAGCAACTCATAAGTATTTCTCCAGTGTTTACAGCTCTCAGAGGGGCCCATCACAGAGTCCTAGTCTCAATTTGAAATCTGGACTTTAACTGGATCACTTCTATTCTATCCATTTTTTAATCATTCTGTTGTAGATTTGTTGTTCTGTTTTGGATCATTGTCCTGTTCTGGGACCAAGTTTTAGCTGTTGAACAAACAGACTCACGTTTAAATCTAAAATACTGTGACATTCAGAGAGTTCACGGTCCACTCCACAGCTGTGAGGTGCCCAAATCATGACCCCTCTCCCACTTGACAGTATGAACTGTTTGGGCTGCTTCTTCAAATTTGGTGCTGTCAAGTCCTAGTCAAATATCTATTTTATCTTGTATTTTTAGTTGTTCTTACTAGATTTGTTCTTCTTTCACAAATATCACAAATAATGAATAAGATCAACAAAAAAAATCATACAACATAAAGGAATGAGGTCCCTTTACGACACAAATTCAAATTTCAAGATGTCGCTTTTCGAACAGCTTTTTTCCTTCCAAAATCTCAACTTACTTATTGATTACAAATGTCTGACCATGAACTTTACCATTTAACAAGCAAACTGAGATTTGTAAACTTAGAAATTTAGCTTTCAGTTTTCTTGTTTGTCTTTTTTTCGTGTTTAACAAAATTTTCTCTGTGCGTCCCGCGGTCTAACCTCAGGGGAAACCATAGGGGGCATCGACACACTTATTGTTACGCAGCAACAATTGCTTCTCTAATATCACTGCTGGAGTAATGCTTAAAAAAAGGAAAGCCCCAGACCAACATTTTYCCCTTTTTCTTTCTGTGAAAGCACTTGAGTGAGGTTTTGCATAAATTGGTTCTACATTTTTTACTTGGTTTATTATTTTTAAAATAATAAATATAACACAGTTTGACGTGTCGTGTTGTTCATCCTTCATTTCATTCACCTACGACATGGTAAGCACTGTAATGTGATCTAAAAACCTTACAGATAAAAAAAGGCCTTTTTACTTTTCACATGTACACAATTTTCTTCGCTTGACAGTACGGTTTGGAGTCTGCTGAAGTCCGAGTTAAAAGTGTCCCTCTGTGTTCACACTTCTTGCAAACACACACCTTTCTGTGATGTTTATTTTAAGAAAAACGGATGTGACAAACGAGCTACAATATACGCACAGTCATGGGATTTCGTAAAAGTTTGTACTGCAAAAGAAGCTGAAATGTGTGAATTCAAAATTTTATATCTTATTTTATGTATGTGACATTTAAAGGGTGTGGTACTGCATTCGTGACAGCGCATGGAGCAAGTCCCACTGCACATAGTATGTCTCTGTTGCACTTCCCTTTTCTAGTAAAGTGGCTTCCTCTATGTGTCAGGTTGTTGTGGTGTGCAGCTCAGTAGTTGGTTAGAAAATTCTGCTCTTTAGTAAGATTCAGTGAAATAGTTCTGCGTCCAGTTATGTACTGTATTTCCTTAGACACACCACTATTGCTCAGAAATACCCCAAATCTTTGTTTTGATTGTTCTTGAAATAATTAGGCATTTGTTGAACGTTTCAGATTAGCACATCTGAGAAGGTGTAATTCAGGAAGTATACTGTATTAGTAAACTATCAACTCTTTAAATGAGTTTTCTCCTCGCGAGTTGAAAACTGTTCCCCACCCCTTCAAACTGCACTTCCCTCCTGCTCTCCTGCCAAAAACCTGTAATAATCTGACTGCAACCCAACACTTGATGAGATAATGCAATTCTCACAAGTGTGCAATGGGTGTAGTAATCATGCCGAATGAAGCACAACACCCCACTGACTAGATAAATGGCATAAATTTTGTTTTAACACTTTAGAGGTTGCACGCACACCAAGCTTTGGTTAAAAAGTGAGGATATTTACACGGAGTTCTGCAGCCCTGGCTCTGGGCTTTCTCTGGAATTTGACCTACTAGTTGAAGCAGCAGTCTGACAGGTGGGCAGGTGCTTTCCGTGCCAAATGATGTTAGCTGTAATAGCTGTGTGGTGTGGCTATAAAACATTAAATTCTTGTCAAAGAAATAAAACTTTAACACCACTTCTGTGGGCCTCTGAGTCTGCTGTTAAAAGATGGTCGCGCCCGTCTTTTTTTTTTTTTCTTTTTCTTCCACTCTTCGGCGTCTATAAAATCACCAAAATACATAATTTCACATCTGTCCGACACTTCAAACGTAAGAGACAATATCATGAAAAAGTCAGGGAACAGTCGACATTCAGGCTGTGAGTACTCACATCTTCCATGATAAAGCAGCAGGATCCGTTATGTGGCTTTGAGAATGAGCTTAAAATCACACGACGTCGCTCTGTTTTCCCTTTAACTCCTCTCGCCTGAAACTATTTACTTGTCGACGAGCAGCCGAYACATTTCCAGCAGCGAAACGAAGCAAATGTTGAAAACAAGGAACTGTGCAAGTTTATGACACCGAGGCTCGCATCGTTTTCCTCTTTTTCGCCTCGGAGGAGGGGAGAGAGAGAGAAAAAAAAGTTCGAAGAAAAAAGTTTTTTAGTTTCCGGTTAACTTTTCACGCACGCGAATCAAGAGTTGTGTGGAAGGAGGGAGGACTCTCTCTGCCCACCATCCTGAGCTCTTCACACCGACTTATGAAGCACTTTTTTCCGGATGGATYATCTCGAAAGGATCGGGCTTGACGCGGTGGATCAGAGAACACCTCCAGGCGCAGCATCCTCCTCACAGAGTCACACAAACACACACACTGTGTAAAAGAATGGGAAAGTGTGTTTTATTGGACAACTTTTACACACTGCTCTGTCTTACTGCTTTTTATCAGGGGGCATTTACTGGTTTACTGTGGCGTTGCTGGTTTATCTGCACTTCCTGGTGGGTGTGGCTGCCCTGCAGTTCATAAAAACTAATAGTTAACAGATCAGTTATAACGTCAAGGACGTATTTATAACATCTGGTCACGTGATGCTGTGATCTACGGCGGCCGTAACCACTCAGGGCAAATGTCTGGATCTGTTTAGCTTTACTCTACATATTGCATAG
>NW_013952683.1:29723-32043 GCF_001266775.1 Austrofundulus limnaeus | reverse complement strand
TGTGTGTGTGTGTGTGTGTGTGTGTGTGTGTGTGTGTGTGTGTGTGTGTTATGGATTTACCAGCAAGAAACAGGAAAACGTGTCATTTCACAAGTCAGCAGATTTTAAACTTATGTACCTGAATGTGGATATCATCTCACCAGAAATGAAGCTAATAATTTAACAGTCTGAAATTAAAATAAGTTTATAAGAATGATGTAGTCACTGTTATTTATTTAATTGGTTAGCAGATATTAGCTTCTATAGCAGGGCCATTCAACTAAACTGCTCTGGGGGCCACAGTTATTGCAGGTCAACAACACAGGGACCGAACATCCAGCAAAGTCATTATGTAAATAAACCAAGTATTACAAAGATCTGTTACATTTGAAATATTTTATTTTGCTACATTTAATCATAAATACAATATACAGAACCCTATGTAATAAAAGTAGTGATAATAAAACAACAAAAACAAATATAACACAGTATGCCTCCTATTTGACACAAATATTATTTTGACATCTCTGACTTGCCAAATTTTTAAACCCAATTTTATTTTAACTTTCAGTTTTATCTTAAACCGCTTGTAATTTTAACTGTCTTGAGTGGTCATAGAAATGGTTTTTACCAGCTTCTAGCCAAGATTCTGATGTTTCTGTACATACCACACGTCTACGTTTAACTAAAATAACTTAGAGTAATTAAAGTAGAAAACTGGGTGTTTGGGCTTAAAAGGTGAATGTACCAATTGGCGGGCCAAACTTTGGTCACTCGCGGGCTGGATGTGGCACACGGGCCGCCAGTTGAATAGTCCTGTTCTATAGCATATTGCAGAGTGTAGCACTCTACTGAATCATGTTATAATTTAACACAAATTATTAAATATTACAAGTATTGCCTCTGATTTATTTATTATTTACACAGTGTAAAATAATATTATATATTTGACTGTTTTAGCTTTGCATTACACAAATCTGACCTGTCAGTCGGTTAGTTTTCTTCTGCTTATCCGAGATCGGGTCGCGGAGGCAGCAGCCTAAGCAGAGAGACCCAGACTTCCCTCTCCCCAGCCACTTGGTCCAGCTCTTCTAGAGGATTCCCAAGGCCATAGTCCCTCCAGCGTGTCCTGGGTCTTCCTCTGGGCCTCCTCCCAGTGAGACGTACTCATAATACCTCACCAGGGAGGAGTCCAGGAGRCATCCTAAACAGATGCCCGAGCCACCTCAACTGGCTCCTCTCGACGTGGAGGAGCAGCGACCTGACCTGTTGAGAAGATAGTTAACCAATATCAGTAGAAACAAGTGTCTTCCTTCATCACCAGGTATGCAGTGGGCATTTCCTTTGTGTCGACTAAACAAAAGGTAAATGATAAGTATACGTTATTAKAGTTGAAGTCATTTTTAAACTAAAAAATCTAAGTTATTGACTGACTTCAGCTCTAGTTTAGATCATAATTTATATTTTTCTCATATGCCATCTCTGTTTTACATGAATGCTAAATAATTAACAATTCTATTGATTTATTATAAAAACATTTCAAATATATTGTGACACGGATGTAGTTAGGCTTGCTGTTAATCAAATAGTTGTTTTGAAAGCTGTGAGCTGTTGTCCTGTTTGGTCGCCATCTTTGTTCCTCCATGTTGTCACAGTGGCATCATGGTATAAGCAGGGCTTCCTCTAGTGATATTTAACTCTATGGTTATAGGCCACTCCAGAACACTGTTTGAGTTTGATAAGACAGTTTTTGCATATCAAGAAATAATAATAAAAAAATATTTAATCCAGGTTTTAAAATAGCAATGCACTTATCTTTTACAAATGCTTTCAAGACTAATATTTTGTTGCAGAATAAAATCAATGTTTAAACTCTGTCTTGAATACCTGAAATTTTGGAGAATTGATATATTAGTTAATTTTTTTGTTATTTATGTACTTTCTAACAAAGAATAAAAAAATAAGTGCAGTTGATAGCGAAAACTTTACAATTTGTATACTTAATCTTAAATTATCCATAACCATGGCATATGTGGGAACATTTTAATAATTCCGGTTCAAAGTCCTGTATCAGATAAAAATACTAGTTTAACAAAAAATTAGGGACATAAATCAGATCAGAGAATCTTTTTGGGGATACCCACAAATTACCGGTAAATCAATGAAACGTGCACAGTTCTTGTTTATTTTATATTTTTAATGTAGCACCACTGTCAATCTTTTTTCTTATCAGATGCAGTACCAAAAAACATCAGAAATGTTTCCTTGTATTTTTTAAATAAAATTAACAGATTGTTCGAAAGTTTTCCACCTTGGTATTTAAATCAATGCTGTATTAAAA
>NW_013952683.1:23756-29649 GCF_001266775.1 Austrofundulus limnaeus | reverse complement strand
CAACAACAACAACAACAACAACAACAACAACAACAACAACAACAACAACAACAACAACAACAACAAACATTTTACCACAGGAACCAATGAGCTCGTCGTCAGGAGCTGCCCGGACAGTATAGAGTGTCGGACATGCACTGAAACATAAACATTTTGGTAGCATGTCGCATTTTTGCTGATAAAAAGCAGTATGGTTGCTTTATGAGGACTTATAAATTATGTCTGAGGCTGCTTTGGAAGAAGTTTTCGTTTTATCGTCCATTTACTGCGGAGAAGGAGAGTTCCGGGTCCTTCAACAATCTGGTACTACAGCTTTCACCCTGCAAACACCACCAGCCTGACTAAACTAAAGCTTTACTGTTTGGAACATTGAGATAAAACAGCTGTGTTAAAAAAAACATGATTAATGCTAAACCAAGTAAACATACAAGTCAGTTCTGTGTAGTTTTAGTTGTCATCTTGACTTTTGTTGTTCTAAAACCTGATGGTAAAAATAGATGTCAACTCCAAAGAAGTTGTTTTAGTTTAAGAAAATTAGATAACAATCAAGTAATACAAAATAATTTCATTTACCAATATAACATTTTAGTTTTGTAAAGCCTTTTCTCTACAAGAAATAAAATTATTGCCGTCAGGAAGTCTGAAACAATCATTTTAGCTACACAATTAAGCAGTTTTTGCCCTTCTGACAGCTTGTCCCTGACTGGAAATGTGCTGTTTTTTTTTTCCTCCTTAGCATAATTTCCCTGTCCAGTGCATTCATCCTTTAATATCACATTCTTCAACTCATGTTTGTGAAGCCACATCTGTCTAACAGGGTGGCATCAGCTGTATGTGGCCCAACTAAATTCAATGTTTGGGTGTTTTTTTAACCCTTGGTGCCTCAGTGCTGGTCTAACATTACTGTCTGCCTTGTAGCTGAAGATGGACTTGTGGTGCAGATCAACTGCTGCAGCGGAGAAGACAGCAGGCAGAGTGTGATGTTCCATCTGCACCCCAGCTATCCTTCCAGCCCTCCTGACATCTCCATTTCCTCCACTGGCTTCTCTAGGACTCAGTGTCATGCCATCAGACAGAAGTTACTGGATCGAGCTGCAGTCCTAACCCCAGAACCAATGCTGCACCAGCTGGTGGAGGACTTCCAGGTGAACAGCAGCACTTACAGACACAAGTTAGATCTGTTTTAATAGGTTACWGAAAGAAAATCATCTACTGATTAGAATAGATATTACTAGCATAACAAAAGAACCAAACCAAAGGAAAATGCTGTCTTGACTTGTATGCAGCCTTGTTCTTTTTACCTAAAATTAGGATTTTACACAAACCTTTTAACCTTTACCCACAATTACTACCCATTTCTAAGAAATATATCTTTTACAAGACGTGTTTCTATCATTACTTTCACACCAGCTCTGCCCAAAACTAATGCACCAAAAACACAGTTATGTATAGAGCCATTTCAGATAATTATAATAAATTAAAAAACAATCTAAAAAAATAATTATTCATAATGAAATATCATTTGACTTATTCATTTAGTCATTTAATTCATTGTTTTTTTTTCTTTGTTTTTCTTTATTGTATTATTTTGGAGTATTATTTTGGAGTATATCAGTTGATTGTTTTGTTTTTAAAGCATCAAAGTTGGTTGTCTTGTTTCTAGGTTTTTGTTCATCAGCTCGGCTGTTTTGATTTGTGGTTATGTTGATTGATTGTTTTATTTTTATTTTATTGTATTTTTTTACATTGTATGTTTTTGGACCGCAGGAAGAGCAGAGACTTAATAAATAAACTAATAAACTGTCCTAATTTCTGGAGATCTTTATAGTTTTTCACACCACGTTTTCTCTGTTGAGTTTTAAAAATGTAGCTAGTGGACAAGAAAAGTCCCAAATCGCCATCAAATGATCTTTGATGCGATGTGTTTACAGCAGCATTGTGTGGAACTGACAAAGGACCTCAGAGAAGGCGAAGACAGGCTGAAGGAAAGTGAAAGAGTGGAGGAGTGGACTGAAGTTCTGTTGCTGGACCACATCCGATCTCGTAACCGTTACATCGGACTTCTGGAGCACTGGAGCCAGCAGCTGCAGCTGGCAGGCAGGCTTCTGCTGGGGCAGAATATACTCGTTATTTTACAAGGAGAAAGACGTAACATCAAGGTACTTCCTGTCTTATACTCTGCAAAGCCTTAAAAACAGAGTAAACGTGAGAAGGAGAAAATGAATGTTGACAGTTTGTCAAAAAACTAAAAGAAAATCTATTAGCTGAAGACTCAAAGAAGAACTACTTTTTTTTTTTGTGATGTGATGCCCTGTGGTAGAGCATGGCTCAGGAAACCCAAACCAATCAGAACTACAGGATTTATCATAAAATACGTTTTTGTAGAAACTGTTAAGAAGCACAAGTAAATCTGAAGATCTCTGTTAGGAAAATACTGAACAGTAAGAACTTTAATATAAGATGGAGCTTATTATGACCCCCGTACTGTTTTTTTTTTTCAGTGATTTTTGGTCAACCGTAGCACAAAAACAGCTGCACCGATCAACATGAAATTTTGCAGGACTGTAGATGAGTCTGATCTACACTGCACCAGCCAGCGGTTTTATGATAGACCCCATATTTGAGGAGGGGGCTCCTTTCAAAGAGGGGGTGTCAGGACATGCAAAAATGCTTATAACTCAGAAACTGTTCAACATAAAAGCTTCAGATTTCTTTTGTTGTTTAGCTCTGATGAGGGGCTATCCATCAGGTCCAACCCCCCACCCCCCCATATTTTTTTGGATGCACCTTGTAGCATGACATTTATTAGGAATAAAGACTTCTGAGTTCTGGTGCATTTGTACGTGCGGGGGTGATTATGTTACCGCTATGCAGTATCTAGTTTATGAAGAGTTTTTTTGTGTTAGAATTAAGATTTTTATTTTAATTTTAGTTGTATGTAAATATAATCTCACAACTCTTTGCTTGTATAACTCTGTACGTCACAGACCCATCATCAACAGGTAGAAGTGTGGATTTCTGGGAATTTTACTGGATGTTTACCCTCACTATGCCGACCACTGTTATCTGTGTTTTAACATATAACAAAAACCAAGAACACCACGGTTACGTCTGATGCCACTGTGCCCTCTAACAGAGACAGTATTGTTTCTCTTCAGGAGTTTTGTCATAGGTTAAAGACGGTTAAGGTGGATGTGGACTCTTCAGGCAAGAAATGCAAAGAAAGGATGATGAAGGTTCTGCTTGAAGTCCCATCTTCTTCCACCTTTAGAAATAGGTATGCCATTTTACAGCTAGTAAAAACAGAAAAGGTGGGGCTTAATAATAAATATTTATTCTTACAGTGTTGTTTCTGACACCCTCATGGCCTCCTTCTCTGTGTGTCTGTCTGTCAGTCTGCAGGGTTTCATAGTGAACAACTACCAGTCGTTATCAGAGCTGACTGCTGTCTTCCAGGAACTGAACATGGCTCAGGTTTATCAGCAGGTGCTGCCTTCATTAAACGGCTGATGGAAGGAGAACTGGCTGATCCCAGAGCTGCTCCTGCTAGCGTCCAACTACAGCACAAAAAGCATCCGTATCAACCCYGGAGCAGACACAAGGGAGCCAATGGAGGAGCAGCTTATCAGTAACGACTCGTGAACTTCATTGATAATAGATTCAGAAACACGGCATTATTTCTGCCTCTTGTTGTGTCTGTCTCGTCTCGTAGTCGCCATGTCTTTATTTTCAGGCCGCTATGAAAGTTTAAGGGCTTTCAGTGACATTTTATTGGCTTTCAAATCAGGTCAATGAGGTCTAACATGGATTAAAGGGACAGTTTAACAGTTTTGAAGTGGTTTTCTGTGGAACATTTATCAGTAATTAACATCTTACCTGTTGTAGGTAGCTCTATGAAAGGCCTCAGTTAGTCTYATCAGGGCCAAGACTGAAATATAATATTATCATCTTGATATAAATCCAATATTTTACTATTTTATAAGAGAATAAATGGGTAAAAAATATATATAAAAACTTTTACAGCATTTTAAAGAAAAGCACTTGTCGTTCAAGCATTGTGTAAAAAAAAATGAGAGCTTTTACAAGAATCAATATGAGTCAGAGTAAACATTACAGGGTATTTAAACTGTAGGTTTAAATGACCCAACACACAAGCTGACTGGTCTTTGTTACAACTGTTTTTGTAGCAGTTTTATAAAACGTTTTACTTCCACCTRGTGGTTAGATCGATGATGACAAGTGAGTGAAGCCAAACTGAGCTGGCCCCTCTGCTCCTGCCACTCAGCAGTTTATGTTTTAATGCTGGATGTGTTTGGAGTCAGAGCTCCACATGTGAAGCTCACAGCTGTAACTCTGACAGAACCACACCAGCGAACTCTGACGGGGCTCGCGGCCAATCTTTGCAGTGTTCCAGCAAATATCTGCCGTTGTGCTTCCTGTCTGGGCTTTTATAGTTTTTCTTATTTTGTTAAGAAAATTTAATTTGTCCGTGTTTAGATAGTACATGCACTGACCCAGACAAATCTGTTTAACCTGGCCTGCCTTTAGGCACAAGCAGGACTAATACAAACAGGAAGTCTTATATAATACAGCACATTTCTCATCTCCGTAATGAGCATATTCTACAATTTAAAAAAAAGGAACATCAACAAAGTTAAAGCTAGACACTGAAACAAACACATTCCATCCAGTTCCTCTGAACCATTTAAACCACAGGTCAGTGACCAGGATCAGCTATGTTTCCACCGAAACTCTTTAGACCGTTTGTGTTAAACGTGGAGATCGAATGTTCGCCAGCTTTTGTTCTCGTCTGTTTCCAAAGTTAACATCTGTATTGAACATGGTATTTGTTATTTGTCATCATTGGTTTATCATTTATTCCCTCCATTTTTCCAGTCCAGATCTCCTGCTCTATTTCTTTAGTTTGGCTCAGGATAGGTCATGTGTTGTTTAATCTTTGCCAGAATAGTTCAGCTGGTGTTAAATTGTGCTCCAAAAACAAACTTTTGTATAAATAAACAAAGCATACGACATTATTTACAATTAGAGTCAGGCCCATACTCATTGTGGGTGTGAATGTCAAATAAATTTTGGGCTTTAAATGATTTATTAGAATATTTTTTTTGCCAGAGTTGAATTATTTATACAGCATACAGCTTTCAATTAAAATACATAAGTACACAAGTTTGAATTTTTTTTGTGGATTTTCTTTTAACCACACACGGTGAACATTATACAYACTGACTCAAATACCTGTAAATTCATCTAAATGTTTTAATAAGTGGAGCTAAAGGATGACGCTTCTTGGCAAGGCCATGGTGTATTATTTTTTTGTTAGTGATCATGATTAACTGCAGCTGGTAGATTTAATTTAAAAACAAATACTATACATACAACAAGTAAAACAAATCACAAATAAAATGAAAGGTAGCAGAAAGAAGAAAAAAATCTTACTAACATCTGCCCCTTTTTTTCCAAAAAAAAACTTCAAACAATTATAATCTTCAAATAACAAAGCATAACAAAAAACTTCAACTCCTTCTTGAACAACAGTTCTTATGAATGCACATCCAACAATCTAGCTTTTATCATTCTTTTAAACAAATTTATTGAGTCAGCATTTTTATATTCACTTTCCAGATTATTCCACAGTCTTAATCCTTGTACTGAAGTACATCGGTCCATCAAATTTGTTCCAATTTTAGGCTTTGCAAACATCTCTAGTCCCTTAAGATTATAATTGCTTACTCTCTTAACAAAATTTAATTGGATATTTAAAGGCAATACATTTTTATGAGCTTTATACATATTCTGAAAAATATAATCAACCAACTCCTAAAATTTCAATAATTTCAACTGATAAAATAATATATTTGATGGGTGACTGTAAAGT
>NW_013952683.1:18997-22997 GCF_001266775.1 Austrofundulus limnaeus | reverse complement strand
CTATGAAGTTATATCTTTAAAAAAAAACCAACGAAAGCAATGTGATGTAAAGCGTATCACCATAATGATGAGGCAGCGCGTGGTCACGCAAAATACATCTTCTGTGGACTAGACTGTCTCTTTTCACAGCCATTTATGCAGCCGACACGAGCAGCCTACGGCCTATAGACTGTGGTCAATAGTGACCACGGTGGGGAGGGATTATGATTTATTTTGCGTCTTCAACCCAACTAAACGCTTGGTGAGATGAACATGTCTGAAATAAAGTCATGGCTGATTCACTGTCTCACGTCTTGTTGAAGTATAAACCAAGCTTCACCCTGTCACAGACTGAAAGGATGCAGGTCAATAAAAAAATCCCTTTTTGAATTTGAACTGAATTTTTCCAAAAATGACACCTTCAAGTTTGAAGGACAAGCCTAATGCATTTAAGACATAAGTTTTATGGTCAAATGTGACAAAGACTGATCTGTTTTGAAGCTTTTTAAATGTAAGGACACCGTACTTAACGTAGCGATCAGAGGATGGCCTACTGTTCTACTGACCCACACCACCTCCAGTCAACAATAAAACCAGTTACAACCCAGCAAACACATGCAGACGCTGTAATGACTGGTTCAAGACGAGTCCAAGTACAGGATATGTTGAAGCTTTTTAATTTCAGCTGGGTGTCGCCCCACCCTCTGATGAGGAAACCTGGCTCAGATCCTGCTCTGGCTTTGAAAGGAGAAAACAACTTTACCACTCCAGATGTGTTTCTGTTCCCACACATGAAAGAGTACAAGGATTGAAGTCTGATGTGTTCTCAGTATATCAYGGTTTCAAATAAGCTTTAAAGAAAAAAACATGTTTATAGCATCTGAGGCTTATTGGCGTGTGTTGGAAGCTTAGGAAAAAAGACCCATCTACATGTGATTAGACCACAGAAACCTGAAGGAGGTTCAGCTGCTTGGAGCTTTGTTGGCAAGAGCCTAATTTATTACCCGGTCTGGACTTGATTCCACTTTTAATAATGTCATTTTAGTAGTGCTCCTTCTGCAGGATCTTTCTGTCTTGTAAATAATCGCGTCTGGTCTTGTGGATGTGTTGCCAGCACATCTGGATATGTTGGAGATGTTTTGCTTGCACACCCAGAGTTGCCCAGGAAGACATTTGAAATCAAGTGAACTGTTTCACATTTTCTTGCTCTATAGGACTACTTTGTTGTCTTGTACTTTGAAATCCTAGACGTAGTACAATACAGTGATCTTTTTGTCTACTTMCCTCTTCAGTGAGTGGAAAAACAGTACTTCACAACCAACCCCAGTTTTTAAAAGACTCTAACCTGGTTGTCCAGTCATCAGAAGTCTTTGTCTTTCCTGCAGTCATTTGCTGCCTGATAAAATGCATGGAGGAATATAATCAAATTACTTCACTTTWGGTGATACATTATAGGATAAGAAATGTTGTGTCATAGTTGATGTGTCTTTTCACTGATTTGAATAACACCTGTCGGGTGGGAACAGAGCGGTGGTTCCCATTTCTTTTTGTGTTTCACTTATCATGGGATCAGACTTCTCAGCCTCCAGTTTACATAGAGTGTTGGAAGGAAGGCTCTCTCACTTGTCAAACCTCAGATTCAGGAGGAGCAGTGTGGCTTTTTTGTKCTGATCTTGGARCAGTGGACCAGATCCTCACCCTCGTGGCTTGGCTAAGCAGGGGTCATAGGAGTTTGATTMCCCCAGTGGACCTGGAAAATGTTTAAAACTACATTCTGTGAGGGGTACTGTGGGAGTGTGGGGTGCTAGGGTTGCTTTTAAGGACTATCTAGTCCCTGTATAACCAAAGCCGGATCTATGTCCCTGTGCAGGTTGGACTCTGGGGTCTCKTCTTTGCTTTTTACAGATAATGTGTTCTGTTGGCGTCCTCAGATGACTGTCAGCGTGCACTGGGGTGGTTTACGGCTGAGTGTGAAGCAACTGGGATGAGAGTCAGCTCCTTTAAGTCTGAGACCGTGGTTCTCTAACATAAACGAGTGGAATGCCCCATGCACATCGGGTGGGAGTCTAATCCTCAGGTGAAGAAGTTTGATTATCTGGACATCTTGTTCACAAGTGATGTAGGATGGAGCAAAAGATGGATAGACGGATCTGAGCTTTTCTTCAATAATGAGGGCATTGCTTCAGTCGGTCCTGTTGAAGAAGGAGCTGAGTCAAAAAGCAAAGCTCTTGATTTATTGGTCTGTCTACATTCCATCTGTCGTCTATGGTCATGTGGACAAGATCCTGATTGAAAGAACAAGTTACTGGATACAAGAGGCCAAAAGGAGCTTCCGTCTGTGTCTCACCCTTAGAGATAGGGCAAGGAGCTCCGTCATCTGGTAGGAGCTCTGAGTAGAGGTGCTGCTCCTTTGAATCAAAAAYAAGTCAGTTGAGGTGGTTCGTCTGTTTAGGATGCTTCCCGATCACCTCCCTTCAGAGGTTTGTCAGGTATGTTCCACTGGTAAGAGGCCCCAGGGCAGACCCACAGGTTGGATGCATATTCTCTGGCCTGGAAACACCTCGGGGCCCCTGAGGTGAAGCTGGAGAGTGTCACATGGGAGAGGGATGTCTGGGTTTCTCTTCTGGACCTGTTGGCTCTGCAGCTCGACCACAGATAAGTGGTAGAAGATGGAAATGGAAATCACTTATGTTCTTGCTTTATTCTCAAAGTAATAATCCAAACACAGAAAGCTTGAACTTTAATTAATGTTCATATCAAACATTGGAAATATGTAACCTCAGCGTCTGAATGTGTCAAACAGCTAGTGATGATTTAGTGGATAACAGTAGAAACAGTTGGCAAAAAATCTTAGAAGTGACCAACCCAAGTTCACCCTGTGGACCTGATTATACAATAATCAGAGAAATTACAAAGAAACATTACCATTGAACACTTCACAAGCCACAGAGAGGTCCTGACCCCCAACTTTAGAAAGCACATAAATAAGTTAGGTTGTAATTTACAAAACTAATTCAGTTATTAAAAATGTCATAAATCCACATTTTATTCACAATGATACAAAATGTGTCAAATGTTTACAGCTGATGAGAGGTCTGGACTCCAGGCAGGTCATTTCAACACCTGAACACGTGACGTCTACTTCAGAATCATGTTTTTTAAGCTACTGTATGTTGAATGTCACATGCAGTTTAGTCTCGCCTTACATAAGAATACAATGTATTACCATTAAGCAACATATGTTGTTCTAAAACCTGTACAAACTTGTATGTGCTGGTCCCCTTCCAGGTGTGTGAGCTTCGCTTATAACAGGCACCAATGCACCTCTATACCGAGGCAGACAGAAACTAAGCAGTATTTACATATGTTCCCTCTCCTCTTTATTATGGAGGACATGGTTCCTGTGGTTTCCAAAAACATTCTTTTTTTCATCACCTTTTGGTTTGATGTTTTGAATGAAGTCTGACTTCTTTGCTTGATCGAGCTGTAACCAGCATTTGTGGCAGGGTGAAACATTTTAAAAGATTACCTTGCAGAAGGGTTCCTGAGTCCATGCAGGGATGTCCACGACAGAATTAGACCTGACCTGTTTTTAATGGTCCAAAGATGATTTATTGACTCTGCCATGTTGTTTGAGCTCAGTGAGACAGGTTCTTGAAATATATTAATAATTATAAACTTTAGATCAGTGGCGCCCAAACATTTTCCCCAAGAGGGTCAAAATGAAAATCTATCCAGGTCTGCGGGTTATATGCAGTAATATAATACATGAAATACAAATACTTTTTAAAGTAAAGTCCTTTATTTTTAACGATTAAGCTATGCAGTAGCCCTCTTTTGTTTTAGTCTGTGCACTTGGTGAAAGTCTGCCATACTTTCAAGTCCTATGTCCCATGAGCAAAGGCTCATGGGACATTGTTATTATTATATTTATAAATGGTCAAGTGGGACATTTCATAAATTGATAAAATGAGTTTTTGTGGCCTTATAAAGTGTGCAAATCTACACGTGGGGTTAAATA
>NW_013952683.1:10526-17653 GCF_001266775.1 Austrofundulus limnaeus | reverse complement strand
GCATAAACCAGATGCTACTACTGAGATTGTAGGCAGGGAAGAGATAAAATAAAAACTCTTCTCAGTTAGAAACATCTGTAGTTTGACAATCTGCCAGCTATGCACAAGACATCTGTTCTCATTTTTGGGGCAAAGCCGAAAGAAAACATGCCTTTTTTATTGGAGATATGATATTCTTTATGTGAAGATGGACAAAAATGCACTTTAAATGTAAAACAAAGTTAGCAGCATGAGGTTTCATCTGTAAATTTTTTAAAAAAAAGCCCTCCAGATCAGCTTTGTTCACTCTTTAACTAAATGCAAAAACTAATGTAAAATGCAAAATGTGCTTTGCTCAGATAGGAAGTCTTGAGGATCATTATCATTTTCACCACAGCAAAGTGGTTCGCAGGGCTGCTTACTCTCTGAAAGGACCCCACAGCTTCATCCACATGGATCCCAAGGTAAGACCTGGATCAGGTTCTGTCAGGTTCTCATTAAAAGAGACTYGCACGCAGTCGTCTGATGAATATGTGAATTTATTCTAATAGATAAAGGCTTGACTTTGAGGTGAGTTGAGTTTACTTGGTTCTGGTATCACCAGCTGGTTACTACTTTATCTCTTAAATCCTGTGGAGGTATCATTGCTGTCACACAACCTTTTCATATTGGCTTTGTTTCGCATCAATAGAGGATTAAATCACAAAGTGTTACGGAGAAATAAGCAACTATTGCATTAAATTTGCAATAATTGCATTTTGTCAAAACATAACGAACAAATACCTTATCAAGGGATCCTTTCTGAAACATAATTTTTTGAAGAAGTTTTTAGAGCAGTAGCAACAAAAAACATGTTTAAGCAGAAAAGTCTTAAAATTTTGTCATTTTTCCTGCAAACAAAGTTTTTCTTCTTTCCAGCTGGGAAATCCCAATGCCTAAAAATTGATTGAGGTTTCTTTTTAAAGTGAGTGAAAAATGTCCTCATTAGGATAAACTAAAAATAGGATTTAGAACAAATGTCAGCGAGTTCTCCTGATTAGGAAAACAAATTCAAAATGTAGCTTAAAAAGTCAAGAATATGCTTAGGTCATTTTGATCAAAT
This sequence comes from Austrofundulus limnaeus, assembly GCF_001266775.1. Classification (NCBI taxonomy): domain Eukaryota; kingdom Metazoa; phylum Chordata; class Actinopteri; order Cyprinodontiformes; family Rivulidae; genus Austrofundulus; species Austrofundulus limnaeus. The sequence continues at coordinate 16,572 of NW_013952683.1, read as the reverse complement.
TTGACTTAATCCTCACTTTGATGTGATGGGTCACGACTTCTGTAAAACAACATGGTAGAACCTGTTGTGTGTTTTGATACACTTGCCACCAAAAAATGAAAAAGGCTCATAAAAGGGTTTAAATCTAAATGAATGATTGTCTTGTTGAAGCCTCCCATCGGGACAAATAAAAATGAGGAATGAGCAAGTGACCAACATTTATTTGCACGCCTAAGGATAACTTAAAGTGGCCAGGTAACCTAACATGTTTGCTTTTTGGACTGTGTGGGGAAACAGTGCACTTGCAACCCTTGTGTGCACGTCTCCAGAAAGACTGCAGGGTAGAGTCAAACCCAGCTGCTTGTTGTGAGACAACTGCACTAGCCAATTCTAAATCTGAGGCTACCTGGTACATCCAGTAATTAGATATTTCAAATACTCTAATTAAGACATTTCTTTGGAATAATTTGAGTAGTTGGTTAAAAGTAATCATGTAAAATTGACAAAGATGACTCAATGTGCACATTATGTAAGGTTTTTAACAAAACTCCTGTGTTACATTTAGACAGCTCAGTATGTGTATCATTTCCACTTCTGTCCTCAGGTGGACTGGGCCCAACAGCAGGTAGTCAAGCCCAGAGTGAAGCGCTCCGTCCAAAGTGACCCAAACTTCACTTACTTTAATGACCCAAAATGGTCCAACATGTGGTACATTGTAAGTCTGCTTCACTTATTAGTTATCAGGTCATTTTGGCAAGAAAAGAGAGTTGATGTGTGTGTTTACGCTTCTCCTCAGCATTGCAATGACAGGACCAGCCGGTGTCGCTCAGAGATGAACATTCTGGCAGCCTGGCAAAGAGGATTCACGGGCAAAAACGTGGTGGTCACCATACTGGATGACGGCATTGAGAGGAACCACCCTGATCTCATTCAAAACTTTGTACGTAATGAAGTAATTGGTTTTAAAGTATGAAAAGATCCATTACATCATCATAAGAGGCTGACAGAAGGAGAGGGGACAAAAGATACTATATTGATGCTATACTGACTTGAAAATTATTATTTTTGTTTATGTTGCCATTTTCACTGTTTATCATTTTTGTAGGACCATCTTGCGAGCTATGATGTGAATGGGAATGACTACGATCCTACACCACGTTATGATTCCCGCAATGAAAACATGTAAGAAAAGAATTTTATCCCATTTACCCAATTTACTCTGTCCACACTTTCTACCTTCCAGTGAAACCACTCATCGTACTGAAATATATATATACAGTATAAGAAATTGTCTCACCAGTTTGTTTTTCTTTAGTGAGTCCTGAAAGTGTGATATAAAATGTGTTGGTTTCTTGCAAAATGAGAACTACCGCACCATGGTTTCTATCATGTTTCTATCAATGAAACAAACCAGTTTGATCTTTCAGCACTTGTTTAGGAGGTATAATCACTGAGTTTACTGTTGGCATGCAGACACGGGACTCGGTGTGCTGGTGAAGTGGCAGCAGCGGCCAACAACTCCCATTGCATCGTTGGAGTTGCCTACAATGCTCGCATTGGAGGTAGATGCCTTTGGGTGAAACCACAATAGAACTGGAAAGTTACAGATAAAATCAAAATACGTAAAGTACGGGAAACCTCTACAGCAAAAATACTTAATATTTATTCATGTATAATACGATCATCATTTTTTGAGCTTAAAAAGCATAAAAATGTAATCATCAATAACCTGTGTATAATACTACTTGTATAATAATACTACCCCCCCCCCCACACACACACACACACACAGACACACACACACTTTATGGATGATTTTTAGGGTTAAATTTCTAGTATTATAYATGAATAAATACAGTAAGTTCATTCAAGTCTTCATTTCCAAGATGTTTTGTGGACCTTTTAGTTTTAAAGAGACAACATTATATCAGAGGGGGGAAAAGCAGAGAATAAAAACCKTTTATTGTAATAATTTAGCGTTCAGACAGATATGACAGAACTGGATGGGACATGGAGGTGGAGGTTGTTTTGTGACACTGATGTTACAATGAAAACAGGGATTCGAATGCTGGATGGGGATGTGACTGATATCGTGGAGGCCAAGTCTTTGGGAATTCGACCTGACTACATCCACGTCTACAGCGCCAGCTGGGGACCAAAAGATGACGGCAGGACAGTTGATGGTCCGGGACCCTTAACTAAGCAGGCTTTTGAGCAAGGCATCAAGAAGGTCCTGACCATTGTTCCATCTGTCTGTCTGGTGTATGAACATACATAATGTGTGTGGATTTGCAAAAAGGAAACCTGTGTATTTATGTCACACAGGGCCGCAAAGGCCTGGGGTCCATATTTGTCTGGGCAGCAGGTAATGGAGGGCGGCAGGGCGATCACTGCTCATGTGACGGCTACACCAGCAGCATCTACACCATCTCTGTCTCCAGCACTACGGAGAAGGGAAACAAGCCCTGGTACCTGGAGGTGTGTAGCTCCATCATGGCCACAACCTACAGCAGCGGAGAGTTTCACGAGCGGAAGATCGTAAGTACGGACTCCCTCAACGTCTTCATAAAGTGACGTTTAATAATTCAGAACAAATATGTTTAAACATCAGAGGTAGCCAAGATTTTTAACACCACGTCAGTAGATGTGTGTGTTTAGGTTACAGTTTTAAAGTGATATACAGTGGTGGGCACAGTTCCCCTAAAGCACTAAAACACTAATAGGGGAACTAATTTCCTGATTAGTGATTCAGGGCTTTGGCAATTTTTTTAATTCATTAGTGGATYAGCACTTGCTAAATTTATGGGACAAATGTATAAGCATTAATTGAGTTATTTAAATATTATTGATAACATTATTGTCAACAGCTGAGGGTGAGAGCTGTCAGACGTGTTGGTCATTTGTGTGCCACTTATTCACTAGATTAGTGGTTTTCAAACCTTTTTGCTTCCGGCCCAAAAAATAACAGTTGCAGACACCCATGACTCCAGATATTACTTGTTTACACATGCAAACTTTGCTAATAACGCTGTGTAATTGCAATAATCACGATGAAAATATTCTATTAGCATTTTATTTTTATATTTATTATTATTATTATTATTTTTTGCATTTAAGTTGATGTCTGGAAATCATCTGGAGACCCTCACTTGACGTTTTGTGACCCACAAAGAGGTCCCGACCCCAACTTTGGGAACCACTACAGTAGATGAAATATTGACAACATTCTGCACACAGAAAATATTGTCTCATGTTGACTCTGAGGAATGTTCTGTGGGTCAGCTGGGGTTTTAGTGCTTTATAATTAGCTTTTGCTAAGTTTTTAAGTGCATTCGTGCTTTAGAATTAGAGGACCTAAATATTAGAGTTAGTGCTTTAGGGTTAGTGCAACTAATTTTTTCATTAGTGCTGCCCACCACTGGTGATATACATCACACCTCATGAGAATAGACCAGTGAATAATGGAAAACAAAAATGAGATGTGAGTTGTGGTGAAAGTCAGCTGTGCTTGTATGTGTAGCCCGTGTTTGGGGTGGGTGAGTGGGGTGGGGGTTACTGGGTTTCAAACTCAGTGGGAAGTAAACAGTGTGTTTGTGCTTTCTGGAAGGTAACCACAGATATCGGGCATCGCTGCACTGAGGGTCACACAGGCACGTCTGTCTCTGCTCCCATTGTGGCTGGAATCATAGCTCTCGCCCTGGAGGCAAAGTTAGTCATCTTTGAATGTTTTTGCGTTCTTTGTTACATGTTTTAATATGTTTTTCCCCACTTGCATTTATTTTTTGAGACGTGTCAGAGTTTCTGTAATTTCTTTCTAATCAGTAGTATTTTTGTTCTTGTAGGTAAGTTATTATATTAGGACTTAAAGAAGTGCTTGAAGTGAGAGAAATAACCGATGGAATAAATAAAATTAATAAATTTACTCATCTATAGTAGAAGGTCCAAGTTGCTCTTTATGTACTGCAAATGTGATTTATTCTATAGTATTGAATATTATGATATTTTATTACTTGCTCAAAATTTACATCTCTTTGAAATCCACCTTACATTTATTAGTTTGTAATGATTTATATTGCACAAAATGGTTAGGGTTAGTTGTACTTATTTTAGTTTTTTGAAAAGCATTTTAATGATATTTCTTCTTCAAATATCCATCTGTCCATCGGGTAGTGACAATCTTCCAAAGGTAGTTAATAAGTATGTTCAGAGACACTAAAGCTTCTAGGAGAACTTGCTGGTAATCCTTCCAGTGAGAGTTTACTTCCAGTTTGATACTTTGTTAACATGAGAGGCAGATGATCGTAGACAGATCAAAGACATGTTTGTCTTTGGATGCAGCTGATAAAAATACTTTACATTAAAAGACACTGTCTGATTTAGAAAAAAAAAACTAAAAACATTTTTTTTATTATTGAAACAACAACCAAAAAAATTAAACACAAATCCAGAATAGCTAACAACCATGTTTTTAACACTGCACAGAAGTTCAAAGTACAAACTGTGCTGTAGTCATACTACAATATAGGAATGTACCAAATTAGAAATTCAGAAAAAAAAATCTGCTTCAAAAGAGCAAACAATAAATTGTAGGAGGCACAGATGACGGGAACTTTTTGTTTCTTGTAGCATTTTGCTCACCTGGAGGGATGTACAGCACTTGCTAGTGAAGACCTCCAGACCATCCCACCTGAAAGCTGATGACTGGAAGACCAATGCTGCTGGACACAGAGGCAGGCTGCATTCCACTTTTATTCCCAACGAACACCTTTTCTTTGCTTCCTTTAAAATGTGAAGCTGTTTCTATTTTAATAATATGAACAAGTGTGAGCGTAATAAGGCTTTGGTGGATGTAGAGGCACAAACCTCTTCATCCACCAACAAAGTACTTGATGTGTTTTACAGTCAGTCACCTGTATGGTTTTGGCCTGGTGGATGCAGAGGCCATGGTTCTGGAGGCCATGAAGTGGAGGACTGTTCCTCCTCAGCACACCTGCAGTCAGACGCCCGAGCGCCGAACCAGGTGAGAAGGATCCCAACCAGGAGCTGTGAGATTWAAAAAAAATACTGTTTCAGGGGTCAATAGTGTGAGAATGATCAGAAGTAAGACATGAATATTTCATACTATTAAGGAATGGCAGTGATAACATTATAGCTTGTTGCTGTGCTACTTTCATTAATGGGAAAATTGTCCACCAACCTTATAAATAAATTTAAATGCTTCCTCTTTATTGTTTACAGGCAGCATGGGGGGTCTTTTTAATAGCAAAAACTATTCAAACACCTAACTCTTAATGAAATGTTAATAAATAAACACTAACAACTATACCCCCATAAGACCCAAACTCTTGCATTGCGTGCATTTTTGTCCACACTTGTGGTGCCAGGTCCTAGGAGGTTAAAAATGTGCTGGGACAAGAAATGAAAAACAAAATAATTTAGCTTCTCTACAGATCTAGCTTGTATGGCTAGCTGAGAACAGATACCTTCTCTTGCCATTTACTCAGTCGACTAGGATTGATGAAAAGTCCAAGGTAATCCTCCCAAAGTCATCAACATTCAGGACCTCATTGCTACAAACTTGAACAGACCACTTAGTACTGTGGACATTATGAAGTCTTTTGAAGAGTCTGTTACAGGAACCTGTCAATGCACTTCACAGGAACTAAGTGGGGGAATGTTAGCATTTCAACAAAACGCCAATTAACCCTTGGTTGTCAGGTTTTGCAGGTAAGGCTCCAGTTTAAAGGCACAGTGTGTAGGATTTTGTCAAGTCTTTTAGCTGAAATTGAGATAATCACTAATGACAATTATAAAAAACATGTCTAATCATTGCAGACAAAGACCTTGTTTTATTATTTTTACCTTATAAAAAGGTGTTTATATCTCCATGGTCGTGGTTCCCCACACAGGCAGCCGCCATCTTGCACCGCCATCTTGTCTACGAAGGCTCATGAAGGACAAACAGCAGTGGCGGCGTCAAAAACTGTTTTAGTTGTAATACTATAAATGTAATATTTGTTGTCTGTCATTGTAGCTGGGATAATTTTACTTATTAAAGCTCATAATC
>NW_013952683.1:9388-10423 GCF_001266775.1 Austrofundulus limnaeus | reverse complement strand
CTGGTAGACATCGCGATTTGAATCATCAAAGGTTTTTGACACCTGAGAGACACCGTAGCAGCTCCTTTGCGCTTGGAAGCGAGGGGTGGGGGTGGGGGGAGGACCAGGGAGGATGACTCAACCACTCAACCACTAGATGTTGCTGAAAACAACAAATCCTACACACTGTGCCTTTAATTCCCAAGCATGCACATCACATCCTAACCCTAAGCTTGTTGGGAGCCGGGGAAGCAAGAACACATGAGAACTATCAGGTATCAAACAGACTGAAGATGAAAAGAAAACCAGGAGTTAGAATAGTCAGGGAGTAACACTTTAACAAGATATAAGACATCAGAAAAAAAAAACCCAATAGTGATAAAGAGGAGTGACCCTTTCTATGACCTGTTTATCTGTGATAGGCACATCCATGCTGGTCAGAGCCTGAACAGCAGCATCAGCATCTCTGGATGCTCAGAAGAACCAGAGCAGCATGTGGATTACCTTGAGCATGTGGTGGTCAGGGTGTTTATTGTTCACCCACGACGAGGAGACCTGGAGATCAACCTCATCTCTCCATCAGGCACACGCTCTCAGCTTCTGGCCAGGAGGTGAGAGCTCCACATGTCACATCTAACCCACAGCGAGTCGGTCAGTGTCTCATGTTCCCAATGTCAKTCTCCAGTGGGYGTCTTTCTGTCTGTCCACTTCACTKCCCRAGTGAAATAAAAGCAATATCTGATACAAACTGTGTGCACCAGTAGCTGCATACAATCTGCATCATGCTGAATTACAACACACATTCAAATAAACATTTTCCTTTCTGTGTTAAAGGAAGATAGATTCACRTTTTTAATTCACTTTATCACATTTAAAGTCATGGTGGTTGAGCGTGTTCTTTTTGCCATGGGACAAGAGACCGGAACATTAGAAAAGGTCATCATTACAGTAACTTTGCCCAGTTTAATTTATAATTACAATTTATTTAATGTTTTTAAACTGTGGGAGGAAACCAGGGCACCCATAAAAAACATCATGCAATTAACATATATATAT
>NW_013952683.1:0-9243 GCF_001266775.1 Austrofundulus limnaeus | reverse complement strand
TTTATTATTATTCTGTTTACAGGTTGTTTGACATCTCCAACGAGGGCTTCAGGGACTGGGAGTTTATGACAGTTCATTTTTGGGGTGAGCGATCAGAGGGCAGGTGGACACTGGAGATCACTGACTCACCTTCAAAGCTGCGTAACCCTGAGGTGCTGGGTGAGATCCATCAGGACAGAAACACCTGAATTTATATTACTTTTGAATCAGCCATTTTCTTAATAGACTTATAGCTTTGTTGCTATTAAAAAGACTTTTATCATAAGTAATTATCACTAAAAATGTWATTTTTGCACAGGCAGCCTTAAAGAGTGGACTCTGATCCTTTATGGTACGTCTCAAAACCCATACCAGCAGCACTCTGTTCCGCTCTCCTACTCGAAAACATTGGAGAACACYGAGGTCGTGGAAGTGCCAGAGCTCCAGGAAGAAGAGGAGGAACAAGAGTACAATGGTSAGAAAATACATCCATGTACTGTCTTTGACCTTGATTTTACTTTTTTTGGGTTTTGGGGTAGCTGGCGCCTATTTGCTGCTCTCATTGTGCAATGGACAGATTGCTAAAGTTAAAGGGGCAATATTATGCRTTTCTCAGGCATATATTTAAATACTATACCATAATAAAGGATCTATGTCACCTTTAGCTGTTATTAAAATGCTGTTTTTATGTTTAAATAGAAAATAAACTTATCTTCTCATCACTTCCTCTTCTAAACATCTTGAAATTGGCCTCTGTCTCTTTAAGAACCATATTCCGCTTCCGTCCCATGGGTTTCGGTTTACTTGGCATCTGAAAATACATTTCCTCAAAGGTATTTTGAATCTGAAAAGAGCTTCACTGAGTGAGCAGTAGTGTTAAGAGCAGCAGACAGTTTTAAGTTTCACTTTCACTTTGCTCTGTTACTGCTGAGAGCCTGTAGGAGTCATGGGTGGGGTGTGGGGAGGTGTGCTCTGTGATGAGGAAGTTCGGCTGAAAGACATGTCCTAGAGGGGTTTCTGGTATCAAAAGTCGTTTCTGGTCCCCACCTGTCGTTTTGCTCCTCAGCATGGCTGCCTAAAAACGCTGCAGGATTTCTCAAACATGCATGAATGAGTCAAAGCAAGGCTTTGGRCATGTTTTTTATGATAGTATAACATTATAACATGATATAAAACTCCAAAAAGTTTATTACCTCCACCAAGGGGAGGAGGTAATGTTTTCGGTTGCGTATGTCTGTCTGTCGTTCTGTCTGTGGACAACATTACTCAAAAACTTGTGGACGAATTGTCATGACATTTTTACCACATGTGGGTACTGGCCCAAGGCACACACCATTAAATGTTGGTGATGTTCCGGATCACTCGCTTCCAAAATAAATAAATAAACAAAGTTTAAAAAAAAACCCACTCGCTTCATGAGCAGAGCACTTTATAAAGACAGTCAAACCATTACAAACTCATACAAGGGGATAAAACAGACGTTTTACACGGTGAAATGTGACTGATGAAAACTTAGGAGCTTAATCCGACACCAGTTTGACGATGAATAACGTCAGGTGACGAGTCTGACTTTTCTTTTTCACATTGGACTCCACCGAGAAGAAATCCCATGCATACTGCCTGCTTAAATGTTAGCTACGTCAGAACTTATTCGGCAAATGTGTTTCCATCTCTGCTTTTGTGCATGAACTCTTACAGGATGGGGGAAATTAGTCTTGGTGGAGGTTTGCACTCTTCGAGTGCTTCTAGTTTTACATGATATTGCCCCTTTAAAGGTGTCAAAATATAAGCAGTGAAGCATCCTTATTGCTACCTCGCCCACAATAAAACCTATACAATAAATAAGTAAGTAAATAAATAAATAAATAAATAAATAAATAAATAAATAAATAAATAAATAAATAAATAACACACACAGCAAAATATATGGCTTGATTAGGAATAATGTGCTCTAATTTTTGGTAGCAACATATTAAATAGAATAGAATAGAAATACTGAAAGGTTTTCCCATGGACACTTATGGGGTTTTGGCAAGACAAACGAGAAAACCTCATGCATACCTTTACTTTCAAAGTTTAAAAGAGTCAATGAAAGTTTTAGTTTTTATTAGAAGATTTTTCTTTTAGAATGTTCTCTTCTAAACTGGAAGTGAAGGATCTTTTTAGCGTGTCACTGTAGACATAAATATGTACATGTGATGACTATGTACAAATTAGAAATGTTTTTTTCAATATAGCTGTTTTCACAGTTTCTTTGAGGCTACTCTGTGTTTCTGTCTGCCAGTCTTAATAAGAATGCTCTCATGGAGTTACAGACTAACACTGGTGTGTGGCTATTATAGTGACCTCAAAGAGCAGATTATACATAAAACCATTAGCATTTTGTCATCTTAGATTAGAATATACATAACAACAGTAAGTCCCAAATTATTTACTGGGGACATTGGGATTATTATGTATATTGAAGTTTCTGTTTGTAGTTAGTTGACTAGTAGTTAGCTGGTTAAATATAGATAAATAAATTTAGATTTTTTTATTATTGAGGTAGAACATTTCATACATTAAGATAAAATGCACACTCTAAATACCAACTATGCATTAAGGTCTTGTTGTGTTAATTAATTAATGTTGCTAATATTAATAACAACAGCTCTTGTGTTAATGATGGTGTTAATCATGATGCTGTCCATTAAGGGCCATGCCACAGTGAATGTGCAGACCAGGGCTGTGATGGACCCAACACTGAACACTGTCTCAACTGTGTCCACTTCAGTTTGGGCAACTTAAAAACTGGCAGGTAGGAGATCACAAAACAAATAGATACTGAGCACACGTCTCTCTAATTCCTGAAAGTCTGACTACTTAAATGAGCTCTGAAACAAAATAAAATCTGTTTTTTTCTTTAATAACTCTTCTTGCATGTTGCTGTGTGTTTGTAGAACCTGTGTGAGCCACTGTCCTCTGGGACACTACGAGAACACATCGTCTCGTCGGTGTGGACGCTGCCATAAAGGCTGTGAGAGATGTGTTGGCCCGTCTGCTGGTGACTGTCTCTCCTGCAGGAGAGGCCTGTACCTCAATACACTCAACTCCAGCTGCACCAGAACCTGCCCCTCAGGTTACTTTGCAGATGAGAGTGAGTATGATATGCACAGTCAGACAAAGTTTCTTGGCCCTTTACTGAGTTTCGTTAGGTACAGGACATCCAGGTTTTAATGCACTGACCTTATTGGCTGGTTGAAACTATGATCAGGATCATGAGGGAATTACTGTAGATTTTGTGAGATTACAACCAAAGCTACACCATAGATCTATCTCAGGGCCAACACAGACACATACATATAACACATATATTGTATAACAGACAAGTACAAAAACACACTGACACCGTAAGTCACTTTAACATCTCTAAACATTCTTTATTGCATTGTGTTTGTGACAGATCAAAGACAGTGTGTAATGTGTCATGACACCTGTGCAACATGTCAGCGACAGGCAGACAAATGTACCGCCTGCAGCAAAGGCTACAGGTATGTAGACAGACTGTCTTTTAAACATTTACGTAAATTTTGGCTTCAAAAGAACTTATTGTTAAAGCTTTATTTCTCAGTCTGGCAGGGATGACTTGTGTTCCTGAGTGCAACAACGGAACCTTCTTCCATCTGGAGGAGATGTCCTGCAGCCCTTGTCATTCGTCTTGTAAAACGTGCACAGGTCAGTGTAATTGCTGTACTAATCCTTAAAACGTAAACTTTGTTTTATGAGATCCGGGAATGCAGCATCCTGGCTTTTATCTGTCCACATTTAATTGTGTGTTTGCTAGGGCCGGCTGAGGAGGAGTGCATTCAGTGTGCTGATGGCTATGTGCAGCAGGAATGGAAATGTGTACAGGCCTGTGCTCCTGGATACTACTCTGGAAAAACAGCAGGACTTCCTCACAAGATTTGTCACAGGTTACTAATTTATCTCAGCATGCTTTACCACTCTAATGTCGATCAGCCTTAAGATTTTATGACCACGGACAAAAAAGCACTGAGGAAAAAATGGTGAAAACTGAATAGTATATGCATGTTGATAGTTGCATAGACTATTCATGCATGTGCTGAAATTTTTTTTTTATTTTTATAAATGTTTTATTTTTAATTAAATGAAAAAAAAAATTACAGAGTTTGCTAGGGGTCATTGGGGAATTTCTTTTTTTCTTTTATGTTATGTTGTGGTACGGTGTTTGTGCATTCTGAAGGTAATTGTAACATTTTGTATTAACTGTACTGAGTATGACTTTTATTTTGAAACATCCGGTTACCAAAACAGGACGTGTCACCACAAGCTAATGGTAATACTGCGTATCTGCATAGAGTTAAATATTTATGTAAATATATTATGTCTAACTCCATGAATGGTGTGAAATGTTTGTTAAAGCTTAATTAAAGTAAAGCCCCTCACGCAGTGATTGCTGGATATGGGCACCAGTGACCCTGAAAGGAAAAAGTGTTTTAAGCTAATGGATGGATGGATGGATGGATGGATGGATGGATGGATGGATGGATGGATGGACGGATGGATGGATTAAAGTAGTAACTCCTGTATATTGGTGCACATGTGAATTTATTAATAATCAGGCAGGCAAAACATCTTTGATTTTGGTGTGGAATGACTACAGAGAATTGACTTTAATAATCTTTTTCTCTATTTTTTTTAGTTTAAAGTCAAATATTTGGATTTTTAGTGAAGGTTTTCTTTTTTTTCCACCTGATTTGCTGGATTGTGAGAATTTTTTTCTCTAAGAAGCAATTAATAAAAAAAAGTTGTTGATAGAAAATAAGGCATATTAAATAAATACTTTCTAAATTTAATCTTTGTTCTTTATTCATTATTTATGTTCTAAACGCTACATATAACATACTTTAGAAAAGGTCATTTGTATTTCTACAAGAATAATTTGTTATATCACATTTCTTCAATAAATATTAAGAGAAATTGGACTTTGGTTTGGACCAAGTTATGAATTTTGGCCCCCTTCTGTAACTGAGTTTGACACTAAAGGATTTGATAGTTTATATTGTCTCTGAGTCATCTGCTGGTGTGTGTCTCCAGGTGTGAAGGATTTGATAGTTTATATTGTCTCTGAGTCATCTGCTGGTGTGTGTCTCCAGGTGTGAAGAGAACTGTTTAAGCTGCACTGGTCCAGGAACAACGTGCACCAAATGCAAAGCAGAATACATACTAGTCAGCAAGTCATGCATTATGAATTCACTGTGTAATGATGGTAAGTCTGCTCTYATTAAACTCTGATCAGCTTAATTCAACACTTCTCATGTGACATGGTGCATTTTCTCTGACCTCAAGCAGAACATTTGTTTAAGATTTGACCAAAAAGGCATAAAAAGCTYTAACTGCATTTCTGTTGGTGTCCCTTTGGAAACTGGTTTTCCAGTTTTGTGCAGATTTTAACCCAGATTAAGGCCTGTTCACCCATCCTGGGTGTGAATGCTTCCATTAATTGAGGATGCAGCTCAGTTATGTTAYCTGCCTCAGATCTTAATGTTTTTTCTAGATTATTCAGATTAAAKAGCACCTGCTTTTGATTTATATACATTTTGAACGCAGGTGTACTAACTCGTAGTATATTACTCATTGTTTTCTCTTTCTCCTGCTTGTCAGCTGATAAGGTCTTCTGTGAGATGGTGAGGTCCAACCGTCTGTGTGAGAGGAAGTTTTACAGACAGTTCTGCTGCCGCACCTGTATGATGAACAGATGACACCACAGCCCAACACCTATTATTTCATTTTTTATTCCATATCCTTGCCACAAAAAGAGGCAATTTTAAATGTTGCAGGGCAGTCTGACTTAGATTTTTTTAGAAATGTGCTTTTAAATCTAATTGTACCATTCATCAAAACAGGACATTTATTTTAGAGTCTGAGGAAACTTCAACTCATTTTCCTTCCATTTTATTTAAAGCAAGTTACAATGTCTGAAATGTGTGCAAACATTTTGAACACAAGAGCTGGATTAAACATGGACTACACAATATTTTGCAGTTTTAAATTTTCCAGTTTGCAGATTTCTCTCACATGTAGGAAGGATTGGAACTGGCACACAGAAATTTTATATTTGTGTATTTTTTTTGAACCAAAACTGCTCAAATGGTACATCAAACACAATTAAATTGTCTATTTTTAGTCAACTCATTTAAACACAATTCAATAAATATATTTTAAAAAGACAATAACAGTTTCACTTTTTTCTGGTTACAAAGTATTTTGCTATATTCATCTCCTGAACAGTGTTGGTGGCGAACCACTCCCTCCTCCCCGCTCCCCTGAGACACCGGAGACCAGAATCACCTTGAAGCCGTACGTAAGTCTTTTTCCAAGGCCTCAGAACTCCTCTCACGCCCGAGTTTTTGCCTCAGCGACCACCCGAGCCGCAATCCGCTTGGACTGCCAATACCCATCGGCTGCTTCTGGAGTCCCACAGGCCAAAAAGACCTGATAGAACTCCTTCTTCAGCCTGACAGCATCCCTCACTGCCGGTGTCCACCAGCGGGTTCGAGGGTTTCCGTCATGACTGGCATCGACAACCTTACAGCCACAGCTCAGATAAGCCGCCTTGACAATGGAGGTACGAAACATGGCCCACTCGGACTCAGTGTCCCCCACCTCCCCCGGAACATGTTTGAAGTTTCCCAGGAGGTGTGAGTTGAAGCTCCGTCTGACGGGAAACTCTGACAGACGTTCCCAGCAGACCCTCACTATACCTTTGGGTCTGCCAGGTCTGACCGGCATCCTCCCCCACCAACGAAGCCAGCTCACCACCAGGTAGTGGTCAGTTGAAAGCTCCGCCCCTCTCTTCACCCGAGTGTCCAAAACGTGGCCGCAGATCAGATGAAACAACAACAAAGTCGATCATCGAACWGCGGCCTGGGGTGTCCTGTTGCCAAGATCACATATGGACACCCTTATGCTTGAACATGGTGTTCATTACGGACAATCCATGATGAGCACAAAAGTCCAATATCAAAACACCGCTTGGGTTCAGATCGAGGGGGGGGCATTCCTCCCAACCACGCCCCTCCAGGTCTCATTGTCATTACCCACATGAACGCTGAAGTCCCCCAGCAGAACGAGGGAGTCCCCATTAGGAGCGCTTTCCAACATCCCCTCCAAGGACTCCAGAAAGGGTGGGTAATCTGAACTGCTGTTAGGTGCATAGGCACAAATAACAGTCAGGACCCGYCCCCCCACACGTAGGCGGAGGGAGGCTACCCTCTCATTCACCAGGGTGAACCCCAACGTACAGGCACCAAGCTGGGGGGCAATAAGTATGCCCACTCCTGCTCTCAGCATGGGTAACTCCAGAATGGAAGAGTGTCCAGCCCATCTCGAGGAGACTGGTTCCAGAGCCAGAGGGGTGCGTCGAGGTGAGTCCAATTATATCTAGTTGAAACCTTTCAACCTCACACACCAGCTCAGGCTCCTTCCCCACCAGAGAGGTGACATTCCATGTCCCTAGAGCCAGCTTCTGTAGCCGAGGATCGGACCTCCAAGGTCCCCGCTTTCAACCACTGCCCAACACACAATGCACCCAACCTCTAYGGCCCCTCCCACAGGTGGTGAGCCCATGAGAAGGGAGACCCACGGACCTCATACCACCACGATATGTGGTACTTACAGGTTAACTACTGGGTACATATGAAGTACCTCCTTACAGGATATCCACAGTGTACTTACGGCATAGATGTCCAACTCATTTTCACTGAGGGCTACATGAGCATCATGGTGGTCCTCAAARGGCCTTTTACATATAATTAACTTCAACATTTCATGTTTAACTTCGACTAAACAGAAAATGTCACATTCCTTGTCTTGTTGCTGCAGCTGAGCACCACTAACAAACAATAACTGAGCTCTACAAGGTATTTCCAGCAACAGTGTTTCAACATGTTGTATAAACACTGAAACTACGACTGACTAAATGTGAAATAAATAATCTACAAATGCCATTAAAAGTAAAATTAAAAAGTTTTGCTCATTGTTGAGTTGTGGTTCAGCTGCCATCTTGAACTCTGAACTCTCCCACTTTCCTAAAAGGAATTCCCAGTGGAGGGGTGTTCCAGTTTAAATTTAAAACTTGTAAGTGGTAAATTACTACTTCCCATTACAACTGGCAGCAGCAAAATTAGCTGTGAAAATGCAGTGAAATTGAGATTTTTCCACAGCAAATTCTGCAGATTACTCTTGAACCCCGTGCACCTCCACCTAGTGGTGGGAGGCCAACATTTCACAAGTAAAATGATCAACATGCATTATGGGAGATGTAGTTAAAGTCGATGCTGGCTTTAAAGCAACATAGACATTAGTACATCTTTGAAGCTCGTACAGGGAGCGTACAAGGTTAGATGCAGTGTGTCAACAGGATACAGGTTTGGTCTGCAGGTAAGTGCTGCAGTAAAATGATGAGCAGTGTTCATTCATCTATGGTCACAATTTTATGGCTGCATGTTTTTCCATCAATGTGTGGCAGCAGATCACAGCTTTGCTGAAAGATCACTTTTCCTTTTTTCTGTCACATTCTTGTTTAAAGCACAACAAAATATTGTAAGTATTTTCAGAGTCAGCCTGAGTTCGACAACTACTGTATAGTTTCCTTGTATTGTTGGCTGTGAACATGCCTTAGGCTTCCCTGCAGTTCACTGAAACCCTTTTTGCTGTAAAGATAATTTTGGATGAAACGATTCTTCTTTAAGACTTTTGTCAGCACAACACAGAATAAGTTGTTTCACCTGTAACAAACCAGGAATTCGATGATGGTTGAAAAAGTTCAGAAGGCAGATGTCTTTATCCTGACTCCAGGTTTTATCTCTGCAACAAGTTCAATCAAATACAGATTTATGGCGTTGCAAACTACAGTATAAACCACCAGAAACATGTTTGAAGTTAACTGAGTAAAACTTGGCAGCTTTAAAAACATATTGGATTTATCAATCTGAGGCTGAATCAGATTTCTACACAAATTATAATAAAGACTAAAACATATTTAGAATTTTTTTTTACTAATATTCAGGGAGTTAAAAAAATCATGAGTTTTTTGACTAAATTAATACCCCACCAATAGCAGTTTCATAAATCAGACACTTTGGTCTCCAATTCGTTTCTACAGTAAACAAAATAGAAGCAACTATGGGGTTCCATTTGTTTCAAAAATACGTAGAACTCTAACGTGTAGATGTGTCGTTGCTATGTGTCGTTGGTCTATGT
>NW_013952682.1:873951-874338 GCF_001266775.1 Austrofundulus limnaeus | reverse complement strand
GTATACTGTACATAATACCATATTTACAGTAGTACAGTACAGTAATGGCAGAGTATACTGTACATAATACCATATTTACAGTAGTACAGTACAGTGATGGCAGAGTATACTGTACATAATACCATATTTACAGTAGTACAGTACAGTGATGGCAGAGTATACTGTACATAATACCATATTTACAGTAGTACGGTACAGTGATGGCAGAGTATACTGTACATAATACCATATTTACATTAGTACAGTACAGTGATGGCAGAGTATACTGTACATAATACCATATTTACAGTAGTACGGTACAGTGATGGCAGAGTATACTGTACATAATACCATATTTACAATAGTACCGTAGTAATGGCAGAGTATACTGTACATAATACCATATTT
>NW_013952682.1:872109-872951 GCF_001266775.1 Austrofundulus limnaeus | reverse complement strand
GTTGTAGTTTATGGGTTGATGATAACAAACTGACTGAATGAAAAGGAGCTGAGCTTCACTTTGATGCTCAGAAATAAATCAAACATCTTCACACAGATGAGGTGACAGAAGATGTCTCAGAGACATCAGACCTGACTTGTCCTCTAGATCAGATGTCCTCTGTCCTGCATGTCTTCCATGTGTCCCTGCTCCAACACATCTGCTTCAGCTGAACATAGGTAACTTCAGTCAGGTGTGTTGAAGCAGGGACACAGCTGAAGCATGCAGGATGGTGGACCACGAGGACCAGGACTGTAGTCTGTGATCTGTGTCATTCTTAGTTTAGGTCACATGTCCAACATTTAAATGCAACACATGTTGCAGAGAGGCTGTTTTATTAAAAACATGTAGTCTGTGAAAGAGCTGCAGCCCTCAGTGACAACACAAACTGAGTCACAGCAGACTCACAACGAGCTAAAATTAGCTGAACGGCTGCGACACAGCAGCTGTGGAGGAAGAGGACGGACTGAGAGTCAGGCTGAGACTGGATGAGTCAGATCATCAGCATGTAACATGTTGGAGATGTGTTCAGGATATGTTTAACACTGATATCATGAGCCTGGATTAACTTAACCAGGATATGTTTAACACTGATATCATGAGCCTGGATTAANCTGATATCATGAGCCTGGATTAGTTTAACCAGGATATGTTTAACACTGATATCATGAGCCTGGATTAACTTAACCAGGATATGTTTAACACTGATATCATGAGTCTGGATTAGTTTAACCAGGATATGTTTAACACTGATATCATGAGCCTGGATTAATTTAACCAGGATATGTTTAACACTGATATCA
>NW_013952682.1:869446-870032 GCF_001266775.1 Austrofundulus limnaeus | reverse complement strand
CCAGAGGATCTATACTATTTTTTTCTTTTTAACCAGGATATGTTTAATGCTGATATCAGGAGCCTGGATTAATTTAACCAGGATATGTTTAACCTGATATCATGAAACTGTTTTTGTCCAGGACACAGCGGGACAGGAACGGTACCGCACCATCACCACAGCGTACTACCGAGGCGCCATGGGCTTCATTCTCATGTATGACATCACCAACGAGGAGTCGTTTAACGCGGTGCAGGACTGGTCAGTGTCTGGAAGCTCCCTCACTGTGACTCAGACTGAGGCTGAAGATGATAACTGCTGTTGATCTGTGTCTGCAGGGCCACTCAGATCAAGACTTACTCCTGGGATAATGCCCAGGTGATCATGGTGGGAAACAAGTGTGACATGGACGAGGAGAGAGTTGTACCTCCTGAAAAAGGAAAACACCTGGCTGACCAGCTGGGTGAGGCCTGCACCTGAAAACTCTGTAAAAACCAGTTAATGAGCAGCTAATCCCAGGTCTGTTGGTCAGCAGATCTCTGGTCTGTTGGTCAGCAGATCCCTGGTCTGTTGGTCAGCAGATCTCTGGTCTGTTGGTCAGCAGATC
>NW_013952682.1:864761-867790 GCF_001266775.1 Austrofundulus limnaeus | reverse complement strand
ACCATTAGAGTGGTGTGTTCAACCAGAGAACCAATCACAACAAATCATTAGAGTGGTGTGTTCAACCAGAGAATCAATCACAGCAAACCATTAGAGTGGTGTGTTCAACCAGAGAACCAATCACAACAAACCATTAGAGTGGTGTGTTCAACCATAGAACTAATCACAACAAACCATTAGAGTGGTGTGTTCAACCAGAGAATGAATCACAGCAAACCACTAGAGTGGTGTGTTCAACCAGAGAATGAATCACAGCAAACCATTAGAGTGGTGTGTTCAACCAGAGAACCAATCACAACAAACCATTAGAGTGGTGTGTTCAACCATAGAACTAATCACAACAAACCATTAGAGTGGTGTGTTCAACCATAGAACTAATCACAACAAATCATGAGAGTGGTGTGTTCAACCAGAGAACTAATCACAACAAACCATTAGAGTGGTGTGTTCAACCATAGAACTAATCACAACAAACCATTAGAGTGGTGTGTTCAACCATAGAACTAATCACAACAAACCATGAGAGTGGTGTGTTCAACCAGAGAACTAATTACAACAAATCATTAGAGTGGTGTGTTCAACCAGAGAATGAATCACAACAAACCATTAGAGTGGTGTGTTCAACCAGAGAACCAATCACAACAAACCATTAGAGTGGTGTGTTCAACCAGAGAACCAATCACAACAAACCACTAGAGTGGTGTGTTCAACCAGAGAACCTATCAAAACAAACGATTAGAGTGGTGTGTTCAACCAGAGAACCAATCAAAACAAACCACTAGAGTGGTGTGTTCAACCAGAGAACCAATCACAACAAACCATTAGAGTGGTGTGTTCAACCAGAGAACCAATCACAACAAACCATTAGAGTGGTGTGTTCAACCAGAGAACCAATCACAACAAACATAGGTGAACTGCAGTGACACAAACCATTTTTGAATCCCTGCTGAATCAATCTTGGGGTTAACATGGTAAATGGACTGAACTTATAGAGCACTTTATCAAGTCCCTCCAGACCCCAAAGCTCTTTACACATTCACCCATTCACACACTGAAGGTGGTAAGCTACACTGTAGCCACAGCTGCCCTGGGGTACACTGACAGAGGTGGGGCTGCCATGCACCGGCGCCTCCGGACCCTCTGACCACCATCAGTAGGCAAGGTGGGTGAAGTATCTTGCCCAAGGACACAACAACTGAAACGGCTGGCAGGCGATCAAACTGGCGACCTTCCGGTTCCAGGACGACTCCCCTAACCACTCTACCACAGCTGCCCCAACATGAGTCCCCCCGTAATTAATCTTGAGTTAACATGAGTCCCCCTTAATCAATCCTGGAGTTAACACAAGTCCCCCTTAATCAAACTTGGGGTTAACTGAAGTCGCTGCTGAATTAGTCTTGGGGTAAACACGAGGCCCTGCTGAATCAATCTTCGGGTTAAAACGAGTCCCCCCTTAATTAATCTTGGGGTTAACACGAGTCCCCCTTAATCAATCTTGGGATTAACACGAGTCTCCCTTAATCAATCTTGGGGTTAACACGAGTCTCCCTTAATCAATCTTGGGGTTAACACGAGTCCTTGCTGAATCAACCTTCGGGTTAAAACAAGTCCCCCCTTAATCAATCTTGGGGTTAACACAAGTCGCTGCTGAATCAGTCTTGGAGTTAACACGAGTCAGTGCTGAATCGATCTTCATGTTAAAACAAGTCCCCACTTAATTAATCTTTGGGTTAACACAAGTCGCTGCTGAATCAGTCTTCGGGTTAAAACGAGTCCCCCCCTTAATCAGACTTGGAGTTAACACGAGTCAGTGCTGAATCAATCCTGGAGTTAACAGAGGTCTGTTTAAAAACTGAGTCAGTCTTGAACGAGTCATTTGCTGAACAAAACAAGTCTTGGCCCAGTCTAACACTGAAGCCCTTTTTGTGTTTGCTGGAATAGATTCAGTCAAGTTCAGGACAATAATCTGGTGTATTCCAGGTCAGTCCAGCCTAAACTCATCCAGTCCCTTACCAACTTGATTTTATCTGTATCAGTAAAGTTTAGTGGGATTCAMYCTGCAGTAGTCTGGTTTAATCCAGATTAGCATTAATCAGTCTAGTTCAGTCGTCATCATTTAGATTCAGCCTGATCAGACCRGGTCACTCTGTTTGGACCAGTTTGGACCAGTCTGGACTATGCTCACACCTGCCGTGCCACATTCTGGAGCCGTTTCGTAGCCACRCCCACCGACAAGTAGAACAAAGTGAGGAGGCTCCGCCCCCTTAAGCCTGCGTAGTCACATGTTGGCGGCGTGTGTGATATTATTGGTCCATATGGTTCTCATATTTATTGCGTGTTCTGTTCTCCAGGTTCTTGTGTTTGACGTGTGTCATATTTTAAACGTGTKTYTCTGAAAGACAAGAACAAAAAGTTGTGCGTTTGTTATTAACTATGAAGAAAAAAAACTATATCCTGCCAAACTGTTGCATAGCAACCACGTTAGTGCACATTAGTGCACGTCAGTGTGTACTCCCACCACGTGTCTTCATATTGATGAAAATACAATATAAMCATTGTCTTGGTATGATTTTATTTTTGCAGTGAATTTGTAAATGATAGTTAGAACTGATAAACTGTTGTTGAGTATGATCTTATTTTTCTGTAAAGCAGAGTTTCTGTAAACGTGTTGTGTTACAGTTCACTCTGTACGGAGAAGCACAAAGTGATTGTACAAATTATTGTGAATGTTTGTATATTATAGATGAACTTAGTCTAATAAAATCATGATCTTTAATCTTAACAACTGTCTTGTCTGGGTTTTTTTAGGTTTTTATTTTGGTTTTAATATGAAGTCTGTTTCTTTTGTAATGTCTGCTAAAGGTCAAAGGTCATGACCTTTGACCCTCTGGTGATGTGTGGGCTGCTGTTTGTAAAGTTACAGTCAGAAATTACCACCAATATTTGTGTTTTATTTAACCTTTTATAAGAAAAAAAGAACAGATTTATTTTTCAAAGTCAGTTTTCACCATATGATTTATAAATGTCAT
>NW_013952682.1:851762-863761 GCF_001266775.1 Austrofundulus limnaeus | reverse complement strand
GTGAGAGGGACAGGTGAGAGGGACAGGTGAGTGGACAGGTGAGTGGACAGGTGAGAGGACAGGTGAGTGGACAGGTGAGTGGACAGGTGAGTGTACAGGTGAGTGTACAGGTGAGAGGACAGGTGAGAGGACAGGTGAGAGGACAGTTTAGTGTACAGGTTAGTGTACAGGTGAGTGTACAGGTGAGAGGACAGGTGAGTGGACAGGTGAGAGTACAGGTGAGAGTACAGGTGAGTAGACAGGTGAGTGTACAGGTGAGAGGGACAGGTGAGAGGGACAGGTGAGTGGACAGGTGAGTGGACAGGTGAGAGGACAGGTGAGTGGACAGGTGAGTGTACAGGTGAGAGGACAGGTGAGAGGACAAGTGAGTAGACAGGTGAGTGTACAGGTGAGAGGGACAGGTGAGAGGACAGGTGAGAGGACAGGTGAGAGGACAGGTGAGAGAGGGACAGGTGAGAGGACAGGTGAGAGGACAGGTGAGGGGACAGGTGAGAGGGACAGGTGAGTAGACAGGTGAGTGGACAGGTGAGAGGTACAGGTGAGTGGACAGGTGAGAGGTACAGGTGAGAAGACAGGTGAGTGGACAGGTGAGTGGACAGGTGAGTGGACAGGTGAGAGGACAGGTGAGAGGGACAGCTGAGACAGACAGCTGAGACAGACAGGTGAGAGGACAGGTGAGAGGGACAGCTGAGACAGACAGCTGAGACAGACAGGTGAGAGGACAGGTGAGAGGGACAGGTGAGAAGACAGGTGAGAAGACAGGTGAGAGGACAGGTGAGAGGACAGGTGAGAGGACAGGTGAGTAGACAGGTGAGAGGACAGGTGAGTAGACAGGTGAGAGGACAGGTGAGTAGACAGGTGAGAGGACAGGTGAGTGGACAGGTGAGAGGGACAGGTGAGAGGGACTAGTGAGTAGACAGATGAGAGGACAGGTGAGAGGACAGGTGAGAGGGACAGGTGAGTGTACAGGTGAGAGGACAGGTGAGTAGAGAGGTGAGGGACAGGTGAGTAGACAGGTGAGTGGACAGGTGAGTGGACAGGTGAGTGGACAGGTGAGAGGGACAGGTGAGAAGACAGGTGAGTAGACAGGTGAGTTGACAGGTGAGTAGACAGGTGAGAGGGACAGGTGAGAGGGACAGGTGAGAAGACAGGTGAGTGGACAGGTGAGTAGACAGGTGAGTGGACAGGTGAGTGGACAGGTGAGAGGACAGGTGAGAAGACAGGTGAGAAGACAGGTGAGTTGACAGGTGAGTTGACAGGTGAGTAGACAGGTGAGAGGACAGGTGAGAGGACAGGTGGATAGACAGGTGAGAGGGACAGGTGAGAAGGACAGGTGAGAGGACAGGTGAGAGGACAGGTGAGTAGATAGATGAGAGGACAGATGAGAGGACAGGTGAGTAGATAGATGAGAGGACAGGTGAGAGGACAGGTGAGTAGATAGATGAGAGGACAGGTGAGNAGATAGATGAGAGGACAGGTGAGAGGACAGGTGAGTAGATAGATGAGAGGACAGGTGAGTAGATAGATGAGAGGACAGGTGAGAGGACAGGTGAGAGGACAGGTGAGTAGACAGATGAGAGGACAGGTGAGTAGACAGATTAAAAGGTATGATGCGGTATGAGGGTCAAAATTAAGACTATAGCTCAACCAGTGGTTGCTCCATCTTTGTAGCAGGAGGTTATATCTGATCCTAACCAGATATTCATCTGATTAATGATTAATGATAGGCTGACACTAACTGAGCCGCTAGAGCAAATGAGAAGAAGACTATTTAATTGTGTTAGCATCAGAGAGGCTAGTGACGTTCAGTTAGTGGTACCAGCTTCTCAGTTAGTGGTACCAGCTGCTCGGTTAATGGTACCAGCCTATCATTAATCAGATCAACATGCTTTTCTGTCTCAGCTGGAGGACTCCAGGGTCCTTGGGGCATGCTCCTGTAACCTTGGAGCAGCCTACGTGGAAGCGGGGCAACCTCAGAAAGGACTGGACTATCTTCAGCAGGCTCAGCCCGGTCCAAAGGTGGATCAGCTCCCAGACCTTCAGTTCAACCTGGCGTTGGCCCACAATGCACTTGGACAAAGTCCAGAAGCTGCTGCCTGCTTCCTGAAGGCCGCTCAGCTCTACAGATCTCGGGGGGATGGGAGGAGCGAGGGAGACGCTTGCATGGAGATGGCCTGGTGCTACAGCAGAACACGGGTCAGAACCAGAACCTGATTCAAAATCTGAGGTGTGACAGGTGTTTTAGCTTGTACAGGTGTGACAGGCTTACCTGAGCTGTGGACATAAGGTTGTCGGTGCCTGTTGTGGCAGCAACCCTTGAACCCACTGGTGGTCACCGGTGGTGAGGGATGCTGTCAGGCTGAAGAAGGAGTCCTATCAGGTCTTTTTGGTCTGTGGGACTCTGGAAGCAGCCGATAGGTATCGGCAGTCCAAGAGGATTGCGGCTCAGGTGGTCGCTGAGGCAAAAACTCTGGTGTGGGAGGAGTTCAGAGAGGCCATGGAAAAAGACTTCTGTATAGCTTTGAGGTGATTCTGGTCCACCATCTGGTGTCTCAGTGGGGGAAAGTGGTTCACCACCAACACTATTTATGGTGGGGATGGTGCACTACTGACCTCAACTCAGGACATTGTGAGTCGGTGGGCAGAATACTTCAAAGACCTCCTCAATCTCACCAGCATGTCTTCCCATGAGGAGGAAGCAGAGCCTGAGGACCCTGAGTCGGACTCTCCAATCTCTGGTGCCGAGGTCACTGAGGTGGTTAAAAAGCTCCTCAGTGACAGGGCGCCAGGGGTAGATGAGATTTACCCGGAGTTCCTTAAGGCTCTGGATGTTGTGGGGTTGTGTTGGTTGACGCGACTGTACAACATCACATGGACATCGGGGGCAGTTCCCCTGGATTGGCAGACTGGGATGGTGGTCCCATTTAAAAAGGGGGACCGCAGAGTGTGTTCCAACTATAGGGGGATCACACTTATGAGTCTCCCTGGTAAGGTCAATTCAGGGGTCCTGGAGAGGAGGGTCCGTTGGATAGTCGAATCTCGGATTCAGGAAGAGCAGTGTGGATTTGGTCCTGGTCCTGGAACACTGGACCAGCTCTACACCCTCAGCAGGGTCCTGGAGGGTGCATGAGAGTTCAAACAGTCTACATGTGTTTTGTGGACTTGGAGGAGGCCTTTGACCGTGTCCCTCGGGGACTCCTGTGGGGGGTACTCTGGGAGTACGGGGTACCAATCCCATTGATACAGGCTGTTAGATCCCTGTAGGACCGGTGCCAGAGCTTGGTCCACATTGCTGGTAGTAAGTCGGACTCATTTCTGGTGAGAGTTGGACTCCACCAAGGTTGTCCTTTGTCATTGATTCTGTTCATAACTTTTCTGGACAGAATTTCTAGGAGCAGCCAAGGTGTTGAGGAGATCCTTTTTGGTGACCTTAGGATCACATCTCTGCTTTTTGTGGATGATGTGGTCCTGTTGGCTTCATCAGATCCTGATCTCCAGCTCTCACTGGAGCGGTTCACAGATGGGATGAGGATCAGTGCCTCCAAATCCCAGACCATGGTCTTGAGCCAGAAAAGGGTAGGGTGCCTTCTCCAGGTCGGGGAGGAGGTCCTGCCCCAAGTGGAGGAGTTTAAGTATCTCAGGGTCTTGTTCATGAATGAGGGAAGAATGGAGCAGGAGATCAACAGGTGGATTGGTGCTGTGTCTGCAGTGATGTGGATGTTGTACCGGTCTGTTGTGGTGAAGAGAGAGCTGAGCCTGAAGGTGAAGCTCTCAGTTTACTAGTGGGTCTACGTTCCTACCCTCATCTATGGTCAGGAGCTTTGGGTAGTGACTGAAAGAAGGAGATCACAGATACAAGCAGCTGAAATGAGTTTCCTCTGCAGGGTGTCTGGGCTCTCCCTTAGAGATAGGCTGAGAAGCTCAGTCATCCAGGAGGGACTCAGAGTAGAGCCGCTGCTCCTCCACGTCCAGAGGAGCCAGTTGAGGTGGTTCATCTGGTTAGGATGCCTCCTGGACTCCTCCCTGGTGAGGTGTTCTGGACACGTCCCACTGGGAGGAGACCCAGAGGAAGACCCTGGAGGGACTATGTTTCTCAGCTGGTCTGGGAACACCTTGGGATTCCCCCAGAGGAGCTGGTCCAAGTGGCTGGAGAGAGGGAGGTCTGGGTCTCTGCTGAGGCTGCTGCCCCCGAGACCTGACCCTGGATAAGAGGAGGGAAACAGATGGAGGGGGGAGGTGTGACAGGTGCTCTGTGTAATACAGGTTTTGTGTTTTGCAGGACCGGTTTTTGGCGGTTCAGGGTTTCCTGCGAGCTGCAGAAAGTTACAGAGTTGCCACAGTTTTAGATTCTGCAGCCATCGCCCTGAAAGAAGCTGGAGATCATATGATCCAATCAGATCAGCTCAGTCAGGATGACATCACAGATGTTTTGTCAAAGTGTCTGAGTTTGACGGACAGCATCACTGACCCAAGCATTCTGGGTAATCACCCTCCATAGCAGATGAATTAATGATTGAACATATTTATTGATACCTCCCCTCATGTTGTCCAGGTGAGCTCTACCTGTCTGTTGGTGTTTCTTACTGCCAGCTCAGGTATTTTCAAGAGGCGGTGCTATGTTTTGAGCGGGCTTTGGACGTCACGTCTCAGAACCCCCCCCTGCAGGCCAAAGTTCTGCACAACCTAGGAGCTGCCCTGAACTCGTTGGGTCAGTTCAGCCCTGCTGTGGACTACCACAGGCTCGCTGCCACACTGTACGGTGAGTCCACACACCTGGACGTCACCTGGGAACACACTCTTTGATTTTAAAATTCAAAGTTTATTTATTCCGTCAACAGGGACAATGTGCAAATTAAAACATTAATATAAAATGCTTTGCATCAGAAGCTGAAGCTAGTTTCTATCTGTGGTCCCTGAGCAGCATTATTAATACTTAATAAATCTAAAATCAAACAACATACAGTAATATTCCATATATGTCATAAATACAATCTCTATACAAAGTCACAAAACTAAAACAAAAACACTAAATCCTAAACCTTTGTTCTGCAATCACTAATGCCAGGGTTGCAGTTTTTCAGTGCTGACTGCTGGTTTTCTAATAACACACTTTAGTTTTCTGAGTGATTATTAAAAAAGTAAACTAATGAGTGAGACTGATGAAGATGGAGGAAGATGATGAGTGTTGATGGTCAAACATACATGTTTCAGGTAACCACCTATCTAGTTGGAAACAGTTTAAAGAAAAAATTCAGGACGAACAAACTGAAACCAGTACAAAGAGATGAGCAGGTGATGGTTTTGTTACAAACAAGTGTATGCACCTGCAGGCTCTCTGGGTTGCAGTGGTGACCAGGCTCGGTGTTTCAGTAACTTGGCATTTGCCTGCATTCAGCTGGGTGATGAAGAGGAGGCAGAAAAGAGCTTCATCCTTGCTCTGCAGGGATTCCAGGACACAGGTATGTTTGATACCTGATCTGGTCTGTTTGTCACCTGTGTGTGTGTGTGTGAGTGTACATGTTTTTGCTACCTGGTGGGGATGTTTTTTGGCCATTTTCCTGGGACACACAGCCTGGTGGACCCACTTTTTGTAATGGGGACAAAAGCCTGGTCTTTGTATGTGTGCTAGACCTGTAAGAACAGTTCAATACTAAACAGGTTATTTATTCTGAGCAGCCAACAGCTTCTATGTGTTCTTTATCCAGAAAGAGCCCAAAAAGTTCTGCTTTTCTTACTTGTTCAATAATATTCTCTTCTTTAATGAAACCTCCTCCAAGAGACTTCTTCAGTCTGAGGAGTTTTAGGTGAACTCAGACTTATAAGCAGTGTTTCCACATAGTGGACAAAGGTTTATGATGACAATCAACACAGTTTGTTCACATGCAAATGGGGACCATCAGCCTATNCATCAACCATTAGTGCTCTGATTATCCCTACTGTTCACAGAGGACCATCAGCCTAACAGTGTTGAAGTGTTGGTATAATTGGTTATTTACTGACAGGTAAATATGACCTGTACAGGTAGATGTCTTCATATCCATATTATTTAAACTAATGTGCGTCACCATTTGCTTTAAACAAAATTTTTAAAGACATTTCTCTTCCAACCAGTTTATGTTTAAGTCCCCTGTGAAGACGACCTCCATATTTGAGTCACATTCTGTATCATTTCCCCAATATTTTCTAAAAGTCGGATGTTTGAGGATGGAGGTTTATAACAGCATCCTATTCTGATAGGTTTTATATGACGGACACTTATTTGATGCTATAAAACTTCTAGCTCCTTATCCATTACATCTTATGTTATTTTTATAGGAATATAACTTTGGATATAAAAAGCCACACACCCCTGTCTGTGTGTGTGTCAACAGAGGATCACCTGGCTCAGGTTCAGGTGTGTGAGTCCCTGGCTGAGTGCTACCTGAGGCAGAAGAAGCAAGATGCATCTGTTCAGCTCTACAAACAGGCTTTGAGTGTCCTCTCTCACTGCCAGGTAACACACCTGCGTGATAGAGTCAGAAGGTATTTGATCACATGACACAGTCAGGAAACAAGAAACATAATCTAACATACAATATTTATAAACTGAATCCAATTCAACCAATCAGCTCACATCATTTTGACCTATCTGTAATATTTGCTAGGAAGGTTGAACCCCAGGTGTAGAACTGAGTGGTAAAAAGGACCAGAAAGGTTACAATAAGACTATTTAACAAAATCAATGGGCTGGCATGGCAGCAGAAGGTCTATACAAGAATCCAGGATCGTAACAAGCAACTAACAAAGCACTGACACCGACTGAGGACAGAGAACAGAATATCAAGGCGAAATGAGCTAAAACAAGAAACACCTGGGACAGAAACATGAGGAACAGGTGYGAGTGGGCGGGGCTGGAGCAAACACAGGCAGGACGAGGGAAACAGAAAAAAAAGTAACCAAAAATCACTTAGACACAGACCGTGACACAATCACAGATGTTCTCGTCTTCAGGATGCTGAAGGTGTTCAGGATCGACTGGTGGAGCGGCTGACCCAAGCTCTGCAGCAGAGTGTGGCTGTGGCCCAGGTTAGAGCCAACATCACAACAACAAGACAACACAAAAACATCACAACCAATCAACAAGACAACACATAAAAACAAGACAACACATGACGACAACAAGACCAATCAAGATCAAGAATACATGGAAACATCATAATCAATCAATAACAACAAGACAACACATAACAACAAAACCAATTAACAAGAAGACAAAACCAATCAACACAATAACACCAATCAATAAGACAACACAACAACAAAACCAATCAACAACAAGACAACACAGGATAACACCAACAATCAACAAAAAGACAAAAACAAAACCAGTCAATAACAAGACAACACCAATCAATAACAAGACAACACATAACAACAAAACCAATGAATAACAACACATAACAAAACCAATCAACAAGAAGACAAAAACAAAACCAATCAACAAGACAACACAAAAACATCACAACCAATCAACAAGACAACATGGAAACTTTACAACCTATCAACAACAAGACAACATGAAAACATCACAACCAATTAACAAGACAACAAAATAAGATGACAACACTAATCAACAACAAGACAACACGAAAACATCACAACCAATCAACAAAACAACATGAAAATTTTACAAACAAACCTTTTCTTGTTTGGCATCATATCCATGCAACAGAATGCAATGTGTTAAAATCAAACATGTACAGTCCAGTTTCCTAAAATGCACAATGGGTGTACCACAAGGATCTGTGCTTGGAGCCCTGCTTTTTAGTCTTTACATCAATGACCTTCCAAAGTTTTTTCATGATGTAGAAGTCCAGTTATATGCAGACGACACTGTTTTGTACACACATGCTAAAACAACTCAACGTGCAGCTGAGAATTTAACCAAAGCTCTGGAGGGAGCAGTTGATTGGTTAAATCAATCCTGTCTGACTTTAATGTAAACAAAACAAAAAGTATGTTTTTCTCTAAGACTAAATTGGACACCTCAGATTTAAACATTTATATCAAGGGTAAACAAACTGATGCTGTGACTGAGTTTAAGTATCTTGGAGGTTTTTTTTTTTTTTGGATTCTAACCTCAGCTACAAGAAACATATTTAAAAAATAACACAAACTGTTAGATATTACTTGGTCAATTTTAGATATGTTCGATCTAGTACTGTATTGTTGGATGCTGTTTGGTTTTTATTATTTAAATTTAAAATTTTATTATTAGGAGGACTGCAGATGTAAATTAGCCTTAGATGAAATCTGGTGCAGTGCATCAAATGTTTTTGTATTTATGTTTTAATTACACATTGTCTTCATAAATAAAATAAAAAAAATCAACAAGAAGACAAGAAAAAAACATCACAACCAATCAACAACAAGACAAAAAAAATCAATAACAACAAGACAAAAAAAATCAATAACAAGGCAATAACAAGACATGATGGAGGTAGAACTGGACCTGGTCCAGAGTCTACATCAATAAACCTTCAAACAGATCATTTTTGTTGATTTTTATGAAACCTGATGCAGTCTTTATAATAAACATATCTGTGAACCCAGAGACCACGCCCACTTAGACTCCACCATCTGCAGCCCCACCCTCACAGCTCACCTGTGGGACGTCATGTCAGGTAAGAGACAGACAGCTCAGAGATCAGTCACATGTTCTGTCTTCATGTTTTGGGTCTATGTTCCAACAGAAAGAGTCTGGCTGCTGCAGCCAATCAGCATTCAGAGGAGCCAAGAGGGGAGGTTCCAGGTGAGTCTCACCTCTTACAGCCAAATCTGACACTTGTGTTGTCCTGATAACACCTAGTTGTCCTCATCAGTAGGGTTTACAGGTGAGGCTCTCTCAAAGAAACAGAAGCCATCACAACAGTGTTGGTCAGCAGGGGGCGGGGTTACTGAAAAATCTGACTGCATGAGCCTGACACCTGGACTTTGCAGGTAAGTTGCACAGATTTTTAAAACGTTATAAGAATTTATAAAGCCTCATCTGCAGACACAATCTCTGAGACACACAACCATTAACTGAAGTGTTTGTTGTGTTTCCAGTTCAGACCCACCAGATCAGCAGAACCACAGTTCCCTCACTCCTGATACACACCTGACACACAGGTGAGCAGCTGATACACACCTGATACACAACTGATACACAACTGATACATTTCTGATGCATTTCTGATACACAACTGATACACAACTGATACACAACTGATACATTTCTGACGCATTTCTGATACACAATTGATACACAACTGATACATTTCTGATACACAACTGATACACAACTGATATACAACTGATACACAACTGATATACAACTGATACATTTCTGACACATTTCTGATACACAACTGATACACACCTGACACACAGGTGAGCAGCTGATACACACCTGATACACAACTGATACATTTCTGACGCATTTCTGATACACAATTGATACACAACTGATACATTTCTGATACACAACTGATACACACCTGACACACAGGTGAGCAGCTGATACACACCTGATACATTTCTGAAGCATTTCTGATACACAACTGATACACAACTGATACATTTCTGATACACAACTGATACACAACTGATACATTTCTGACACAACTGATACACAACTGATACATTTCTGACACACAACTGATACATTTCTGATACACAACTGATACACAACTGATACATTTCTGATACACAACTGATACACAACTGATACATTTCTGATAAACAACTGATACATTTCTGATACACAACTGATACATTTCTGATACACAACTGATACATTTCTGGTACACAACTGATACACAACTGATACATTTCTGACACACAACTGATACATTTCTGATACACAACTGATACACACCTGACACACAGGAGAGCAGCTGATACACACCTGATACATTTATGACACACAACTGATACATTTCTGATACACAACTGATACACAACTGATACACAACTGATACATTTCTGATACACAACTGATACATTTCTGATACATAACTGATACATTTCTGATACACAACTGATACACAACTGATACACAACTGATACATTTCTGATACACAACTGATACACACCTGATACATTTCTGATACACAACTGATACATTTCTGATACACAACTGATACATTCTGGTACACAACTGATACACACCTGATACATTTCTGATACACACCTGAGACATTTCTGATACACACCTGATACATTTCTGATACACAACTGATACATTTCTGATACAAACCTGATACATTTCTGATACATTTCTGATACACAACTGATACACAACTGATACATTTCTGATACACAACTGATACACAACTGATACACAACTGATACACAACTGACACATTTCTGATACACACCTGATACACAACTGATACACACCTGCTATACATCTAGTGAGCAGCTGGTACACACCTGCTGTAGCAGGTGAATTCAGCAGAATCCAAGTCTTTAATACATGACAGGTGGTGTTTGTGAGGACATACCTGAGTGTGTTTCCAGGTGAACTGTGGTTGGACAGTTATAATAATACAGGTATAAACATTCTAATAAATGTTTATTTTTGTCTTGCCTTTTCCCAGTGAGGATTCACCAGCTCAGCAGATTGAAGCCCCGCCCACCAGCACAGGTGACATCAAGAAAGATTCATCTCCTCAGTCCAGATGGAAGTCCTTGTTCTGTTCACTGATGTAGGACTTTGTCTTCTGAAAAGACTGAAGTCATTATTGATTCAATTTATTGTCCAATGGCAGATCAGCTGGTTTCCATTGAAACGTCCCCATCAGGCAGAAAGCTGGGTTTCAATTGGAATGCCTCTCACTAACAAACTGTAATGTATCTAAAGGGTCTTTGTTCGTGTGAATGTTGAATGTCTGAATTGCTGTGTTGACTTTACTTTACAAAGATGAGGAGTTTCTATATAGCACCTTATCAAGTCCTTACAGACTCCAACCTAACTAACTAGATATAGTGGACTGACCTCTACTCACAGCCTGGGCCCCAGAACCAATCTCCTCGACTGTGCCCAGAAATTATTTACATGGTGAAATGCACTGAGCTGGTGTGGTCTACTTTTGGTCCCCGATGAAGTGCCTTTGTGTTGGAGTTTTGATGTGATTGAAAGAACCGGTGTCTTTGATCTGAACCTCAGCGGTGTTCTGTTGTTGGACTTCTGTGCTAGTCACAGTTTGTCCATCACAAACACCAGGATCAAGCATAAAGGTGTCCATAAGCGCACTGATCACCACCGTGTAGTGAGTTGGATCAGATGACAGAGGAAGATGGCGGAAAGACCCAGTAGACCTGTGTCTGTCTTCATATTCTGTGGTGGACACCCCGGATAAGGGAGGCTGTCCATCTGGATGAGTCCTATCTGGCCTTGTTGTCTTGTAGGACTCTGGAGGCAACTGAGGAGTATCGGCCGAGGTAAAAGCTCATGTGGGAGGGGTTTGGTGAGGCCCTGGATAAAGACTTTCGATCAGCTCTGAGGAGATTTTTACAAACCATCCAGCAGCTGAGGTGGGGGCGGCAGCACTTCACTAACACTGAAGCTGGGGTGCTGTTGACCTCAACCAGCGATGTCGTCGGGAGGTGGAAGGAGTACTTCTCAGACCTTCTAATCGCACCGGCATGTCTTCCATAGAGGAAGATGAGACAGGGATTTTGGGGTTTCTTTGTCCAAAAGTGGGGCTGAGGTCATGGAGGTAATTAAAACGCTCCACAGGTTGTAGGGAAGTCCTGGTTGACATCTTTGTTACATGGTGTGGACATCGGGGGCAGTTCCCCTGGATTGGTAGACTGGGGTGTTCGTCCTCCTTTTTAAAAAGGGTGACCGGAGGGTTTGCTCCAATTACAGGGGGTTCTGGAGAAGAGAGTCCAACCGATTGTCAAACCTCAGATTCTGGAGGAACACTGCAGGTTCCGTCCTGGCTGTGGAACACTGGACCAACTCTTTACCC
>NW_013952682.1:843918-845643 GCF_001266775.1 Austrofundulus limnaeus | reverse complement strand
CTGTATAAGTCTAAATATAATTTCATATATTTCATAAACACATTCTGGGTGGCTTTCTGATCAGAAATCAGAAGTAAACATTAATGATTATAATGAATCAGAACATATAAGTAGTATTTTTATTCTACTTAGTTGTAACCACTGTAACACCATCAGAAATGTTAACATTTCTACAGTGCAGACAGCTAACTGATCAGATGGTTTTTGCTTAATGTTGATGATCAACTCAGGAATGACATCCAGTTTCACCTCATTCTACATCCTTTTATCCATCCACATGTATCACAAGAAAGGATATACAAGCCTATTCTTAAATAAATGTGTCCAATTATTTGTTTTTAATCTGCATTTCTTTAATATTTTAGATCAACAGTAACATTTGGAAATAACCAAAGGGATGGAAGTGAATAGGACACTGCAGCAGGTGCACTCTTTCTGCCACCCTCACCTGGCGACAGTAAAAATGAAGGTAGGTTAATTTAGTTGTTTATTTGACTAAAAGGATGTTAATAAACTAAATTACAATATTTGACATCTTATTTCCTGGTGATGGTGGTGGGAGGTCACATATATCAATTAAAACTCTTAATTTCTTCTATCTTACAGAGAAAATGAAACAGAAACAGATTTAAAACAATATTTAATGAGAAATGGTTCAATCAGAAATCACTTGTTTGGATTAAAGTGAGCGGTTCTTAAATCAGGAAGACCTGGTGTTTGTCACAGAAATACAGTTTATATAAAAGAACGTAAAAAAACCAACTTCTCCCAACAAACGATGTTCAAATGTATCAAATAAATCTCAGATTATTCCAGTGGACTCCTGTGGGACTTCCTGTGAATTAATTTCATCATGTTTTATGTAACAAAGTATTAAGCTAACAGCGTTTTAATAATGTTAAATGTAACGTAACAGATGTTACACAGATTACATCCATCTGTCCACAGAGAGTTGCTTCAGTAAAACAAGTGAAGAAATAAGATCACATTAAACCAAACTTGATTTAACCTGGTCTGCTTGGTGARATAAAACCTGAAAGGACTGAACTTTGGTCCAAACATTAATGTCATGAAACTAATGAGCTGAGTCAGCAGAATGAGCCTGAGGACAACTGGTCCACAGATACCACCAGTCCAAACCAGACATCTGAACAAAGCAGTACCATCTCCTCAGGTGGCTTCAGGTTCACTTTGGGATTTTAAACATCACAAAGTTGATTCAGTTTTTCCAAGGGTCTGTTGTCATGGTAACAGATGCTGCAAAGCTTCCTGGATTGAGAGCATGTTAGGAATCTGGATTAGAGATCACAGCTCAACCAATCAGTGTGAAGAAAAGCCAAGACTTGTTTCACAGGTAGAGTTTCTTTTTCTCTTTGACAGAAATATTTTCATGAGACCACAGCAAAACTGAACTGTACATAAAACAGACATATTAACTTTTTTAACAAATTCCTTTTAAACTAGGAGATGTCCTGTAATTTATCACAAAAAATGAATTTTTGAGTGTAGAGAGCATCATATTCACCAAACTGTGTTCCTGCTCATTTCCACACAGGTCTGAGGGTCCAACTCCTCAAACAACAGCAGAGCAGACCTCCTCCTCCTCTAGGACCCAGACCCCTGAAGGTTTTGGTCCTGCTTGTGGCTCACAGAGCAGATCTCCTCCTCCTCTAGGACCCAGACTCCTGAAGGTTTTGGTCCTGCTTGTGGCTCACAGAGCAGACC
>NW_013952682.1:836402-842873 GCF_001266775.1 Austrofundulus limnaeus | reverse complement strand
CACAGAGCAGCAGATCTCCTCCTCCTCTAGGACCCAGACCCCTGAAGGTTTTGGTCCTGCTTGTGGCTCACAGAGCAGACCTCCTCCTCCTCTAGGACCCAGACCCCTGAAGGTTTTGGTCCTGCTTGTGGCTCACAGAGCAGCAGAGCAGACCTCAACACGCCCCATCCCCCAAAGCTGTGAAAAGAATTAGAGGTTTCATTATTTCTGAGATTAGCTGCAGACACTTCATTCTGTAATCTGAGTTCATTATCATAGAGCTGCAGATCCTGCCCTGATTGGTCAACAGCGTGATGACTTCATAATGGGACATGCTAATGAGAAGCTGATCAGAGGAACAAGGGTCAGGAGGTCATCGATAATATTATCAGCTCCACTCAGCACAAAGATTGACCTTGGAGGCTGAAAATAGTTCAGCTATAGAACAAAAACTCAGAGACTCCATGAAGTCCAACTTCTGAAGGTCTAAACAATTTAAAAACAAAGACACGAAGTGGTTTACTTGTTTTGAAGGACTAAGTTGTTGTATTTTACACGTTCTGATCATTGCAGCCCTATGGTTTAAACACATCAATGTGTTCTTTCTGTCTTTTACAAACAAAACTTGGTTATTTTCTAACATCTGATGGAAAAGGTACCGCCTCCAGGGCTGTGACCAAGAAGTCAAAGACACACATTAACAGGTTAACTCATTATTCTTCAGTTTTATTTATTGAGTTTGCGTCTCTCTTTACTGGCCTGGACAGCCTGGGATCTGGAGAGGCTTGTTGTTGCTGTTCTTATAACGTCAGAGTCAAATTTATTTATAGAGCACATTAAAAACACCAAAAACTGACCAAAGTGCTTTGCAATTCAGTGAAACACTTGCATAAAAAATACATATTAAATACAAATAAAATACATAAAAACACTACAAGAATAACACATCAGCTCTAAATGAACCTAAAACTCAGTCCTATCTAAACCCAAAGAAAACAGATACGTAGGTCTTCAGCYAAGATATGACAGCCTGAACAGTCACAGCAGACTGAATTATAAAAAAATTAATTGTTTCACAGCTTTGGAGCAGCTACAGTAAGAGCCTGATAACTGCTGGACTCCTTTTATTGATGATGATTCCCTTACTCCTGTCCCTGTGCACATGACACACAGTGCATGAAGACAACATGTGCACACATTAAGGCCTGAGACAAGCAGCAAACCTGAAGCCTTCCTGCTGGGCAGTGAAAGCTTTAACTACATTTGAGCCATGCTCCTATATTACAATGTACAGTAGGTTCAAATGTTGGGTTTAATGTTTCAGAATGACTTGTTCTATTTTTTCTTACTTTTATTTAGTGTCCTTCAATGACTTTGTTGGTAACAGGTGCTACTGTACGTAAATAAATTGATTGAATGGAGTCCAATGTTTGCAGGTCACAGAGTTCATGGATGTTCAGATGGACATTTGTACAGTTTGTCCTCCAAGACATACATAGATCCAATATTTCTGCATAAAATTAAATATTGAAATGTGTATGTATGTATTGGTTTGTTTGTTTGTTTGTTTGTTTGTTTGTTTGTTTGTTTGTTTGTTTGTTTTAACCAGGCAAATCCCACTGAAATTACAGATCACTTTTGCAAGGGAAGCCTGGCCTTGAAGGCAACCTAACATGCATATTTTTTATCTGTGGGAGGAAACTGAAGCACCTGGAGGAAACCCTTACAAGCATGAGGAAAACATAAATTCCCCACTGGAAGACCCCAGGTCTGCAGCGGAGATCAAACCCAGGACCTTCATGCTGTCAGACAACAGTGTTAAGCACTGAGCCGTCATGCTGCCAGGCACGCTAATGAACCCTGTCCTCCTGGTGTTCTTCAACCTCTTGATGTTCTCTGACACCTCCTTTATTTCAGGACAATCACAAACCAACACACAGGAAGCAGCATGACGAGAACAGATCAAATGTTTTCAGGACGACTGATGCGTCTCAGCTGGATTTTCCATCTCATCACAAAGACTCTTCAAGACGTCGGTTGGCTGCCAAAACTCAGCCACTTGTCTTTGTCCAGACGGCCCACAAAGACTGAACAAAGTAAAGCAGTTTTGCAGCTGAAAGCCTCTAAAGTCCCTGATGTGTGTGAACCAGAGCAGAAAACATTAAGATCTCCTGATCCAAAGAACCTCAGTTCTGTTCTGGATCAGCTGTAGCACACAGTTCTACACTACYAGACCCAAAGAGGAAAAAACAAACTTAAATCAAACACCTCAGCTCATCTGTTTTGATCTGGTTCTGTTTTCTGTTTTATAAAACATCCTGTTTGCTGAACTCAATTCTTCTGATATTCAACAAAACATTTAAAGTAACACACGAACCTTCTCTAGAACAAAACCCTGATCATTACTGACTGAAACTTACAGAGTGCTGCATGTCTGAAACTGAAGTAAAATCTCAACATGATATCAGAAAAACAAAAAGTCTCCCGTTGATTCTCAAAAATCTGTCAGAATGTTGGCAACTGGACACGTCCCTGTTTTTCATTCAGCAGTACCTCAGATCAGTGTGGGATCACAGCTGGGGCAGGAAACACTCACTTCCTGTCCACACATTAAAACATACTGAAGGACCAAAGATGCTGGGAGACCTGTCCTCAGTTGTCCAAACCAAAGCAGACATGCTGAAGGACTCCATCCCTCCAAACAATCCAGCGAGGTGCACACAAAGACCTGTCCACAGACGACACTCACATACTCCATGTCATCATGACTGCACAGCATTTGTAGTGACAACACCACAATGATACAAACTGAGAACAGGTATTACAAAATTATCAGTTGTTTTAAGAATGGACAAGTGTGTAAAATGTGAGTGTGTGCAGACAGAAGGGTGATAACTTTTTGCACTTTGCCACACACTTTACCTGCTGGGAGTACCAGATCAGTTTTACTGATGATATTATTATTCCCTGTCAATCAGGACTCATTTACACCAAAGTGTGAGATCATAAGGTCCAGTGACCTCTTCTCACATGCACTGAATACCCAAGAATGAAGAAACCAGCATTGTTTTTATGGTAATTTATTACAAAACAGAATAATATTAACTTTATTGAATAATGAATTAAAACCAGTAAAAAGTGATACATGAAAGACAAAGGCAATAAGGTTTCTAAAACAGTTCAATGGTCAAACTTAAGGTTTGTCTCTTCAGTTTCCTCTTCAGGAGATAAAATGCTCTGCTGGGTTCAGGTCAGGTGACTGACTTGGCCAATCTAAACTGTGATGAAGTCCTTGGTTTTGTTGGCAGTGAGCTTTGGCTCATTGTCCTGCTGCATGATAACATTTCTCCAGATTAGTTTGGATGAACTTCTCTGTAAATTCTCAGACAAAATGTTTCTGTACGTTTCAGAAATCATTCTGCTGCCATCATCAATAAATATTAACGAACCTGTTCCAGAAGCAGCCATGACATCACCTGCACCATGCTTCACAGAGGAGCTCATATGCTTCAGATCATCAGCAGTTCCTCTCTTTCTCCACACTTTGGCCTTTCCATCACATTGGCAGACATTAATCTTGGTCTCATTGGTCCAGATCGTCTTCCAGAACTTTTGAAGCTCATCTCTGTACGTCTTTGTAAATTTCAATTTGTCCTTCTGAGTCTTCTTACTGATGACTGGTTTGCATGTTTGTGTTTGGTCTCTATATTTCTGCTCTGTCTTCTTCCAACAGATCATTGTGGTCCCTTCACCCCTGCACTGGGGAGGTTGTTGGTGATGTCACTTACTGATGTTTTGTGTTTCTTCACAGCTCTCACAATATTTCTGTCATCAACTCCCGTTGTTTTCCTTGGCCGACCTGTTGGACGTCTGTTGCTCAGTAATGTCCCTGTTATTCAGGACGTTCCAAGATGTCGTGGTTGTTCTGCCCAAAGTTTGTCCAATGGCTCCGAATGATTTTTCCTTCTTTTCTCAGCTTTTCTCCCAGAGACAGCTCTCTGGTCTTCATGTTGGTTTATCCTCTTTAACAAGAAACACATAATTTATAGGTGTAAACCCAGGCCAAAACGTAGACTAGTCATGTCGAACTAATTACTGTTCAAACAATCAACCTTAAAGGCAACACCTGGTCAATAAGAAACACCTGTCAGTCACATGTTCAGATGCTGTGCTGTAAAACAAACAGAGATATATCCTGAGTTGTTCAACACATCTACATGAACATACCAGGAAATAAAAGCTGACATCCAGAACTCTTGTCTCAAACTTATCTTTTGATCTTAAACCCAAATGTATTCAGTGAACAACAAAAACAAGAGAATTTGATTTGCTGTTTCTATACTTTTGGAGTGGACGGTATAAATCCAGTCCATTCAACATGACCAGCAGGAAAAACATTTTCTTCTTCTCAGCCTGAAAAATAAAAGATTAAAAACCAACAAAAACGCAGGATTCACCCACCTGATCTCAACATCCAAATCATTGTAGATCATTATTTATTGATCTGTCTGTTTCTTACTGATCAATAAAATATTTATATTTGATCAGCACATGATCCTTCAAACTTCTGTTGTTTGTTGATCTGCCAGCATTTCTATAGCTCATTTAAAATCACTGAGGTTGAACATCTTGCCTTACAGTCAAACCATCCATCCATCCATCCATCCATCCATCCATACATCCATCCATCCATCCATCCATCCATCCATACATCCATCCATCTATCCATCCATCCATCCATCCATCCATCCATACATCCATCCATCCATCCATCCATCCATCCATCCATCCATCCATCCATTTTTACCTGATTTCACATGCAGAACTGTGGCTGAGCTGGAGTCGACCCCCTGGGGTCACTGTACAAGAGGCTAGGACACATGGACATGTCTCAGTCCATCACAGAGACACATGGACATGTCTCAGTCCNATCGAGTTACTGCACAGGGTTACTGCATCGAGTTACTGCACAGAGTTACTGCATCGAGTTACTGCACAGAGTTA
The DNA here is from genome assembly GCF_001266775.1 of Austrofundulus limnaeus. NCBI lineage: Eukaryota > Metazoa > Chordata > Actinopteri > Cyprinodontiformes > Rivulidae > Austrofundulus > Austrofundulus limnaeus. Next base: position 837,890 of record NW_013952682.1, on the reverse strand, counting down.
CTGCATCGAGTTACTGCACAGAGTTACTGCACAGAGTTACTACAGCTGTTTGTTGTTTTAAAGCAACATGAGACAAAAACAGAACTAATCACAGCTGATTAAATTCAACATAATCACTTTGAGTAAAATGTGACAGTTGACAGTTAGTTTGTACATAAATATATATTTTATCCTGCAGAATAAAGTTTGTCCCAAGCTGTAGGTCAGAGCAGTTGTTAACATTCTGTGTTCTGCACGTATCTGTGGAGCTGCTTTAGAAGTCGTTAACGTGACTCGTCTTTGAAAGAGCCAGAAGGTGGAGGCAGAGAGCGAGGTTTCCTGGTGTTTGATTGGTTGGATGTAACTCAGAATGTTTCAGTGATCTGGTTTGTTTCTGACAGAGTGTTTGTTGTTTATTCATGTTGACAGCCACTGTCTGCTCTCATATTTGGTTCACTCTGGTAGAAGGATGTTAGACATGCAGCTGCCAGGAAAACACAAAGAGGAGACATGTGGACGCAGTTAGAGAGGACATGAGGAGGACTGAAGAGGGAACAGCTGAAAGAAGGCAGTGGTGACAGCAGCCGAACGGCAGCCGAACATTTACCAGTAAAACACAGTCAAACAACGAGGGCCAGATTCTGCCTGTCTTTGTGATTTTCATGTTTGGAACGAGCCGGTCTGACAGTCAGTCAGCACCGCCAAGATAAAAGTAACGTGTGTCTGATGCCAGGTTCGCTCACACAGGTAGAACAAAAGAGCCGTCATCACCTGTCTTCCTTCAGCCTCGGCGCCTCTCGTCATCGCTCCAAACAAAGGCCAGTGGAAGAGGACAGCCTACATGTCCCGTGATTTATAGAAATGTAGAACATGATGACTTTAATGTAGCATCAAACAAGCAGCGGCACGCTGGAACACCACAAACCTTCGACGTCTTCAAAGGAACAAGAAAGATTTAAGGATTTAAACACGAGCAGTTTTAGCCTCATTCCATCTCTAAAGCTGAGAAACACAAAGAGCTGGTCCCACCTGGAGTTTCAGCAACATTTAGTGCAGACTGGTGAACGTGTTGCTCACTCTGACAGTCACAAACTGAAACTTTAATCAATTCTGCTGAGTTCTGAAGCCAACACGAGCAGAAGCAGCTGCTGGTCGCCATGCTTTTATTTTGAAACTATCAACCCAAAGCGTCCTGCTGCTCGATGCTTTAACTTTGAAAACTCACAGAAGCTTTCAAAGCTCCTCAAAATGTTTTCCATCACGGAGACACATGGACATGTCTCAGTCCATCACAGGGACACATGGACATGTCTCAGTCCATCACAGAGACACATGGACATGTCTCAGTCCATCATAGAGACACATGGACATGTCTCAGTCCATCACAGAGACACATGGACATGTCTCAGTCCATCAGAGACACATGGACATGTCTCAGTCCATCATAGAGACACATGGACATGTCTCAGTCCATCACAGAGACACTGGACAGGTCTGAGTCCCTCACAG
>NW_013952682.1:833073-835631 GCF_001266775.1 Austrofundulus limnaeus | reverse complement strand
TGTTTCCATTGCAGTTTTGTGAAAAACACCAGTTTAGATACGACTGAAAAACCACCTCATCCTAGCGCAAAAACATTTTGTCGAAAAACTTTTTTTTTTCCGAAATTGACGTGTTTCCATTGAGCAAATTTATTTTAGAAATTCTAATTTGTGCATTTTCATGTCAATGGAAACACAGCTAGTTACTTGACTGTGATAGAAAATTGAACTATGTGCCTGGAAAACACAAAATACCCTGCCTCCTCTTAAAAAGCAGCACTACAAATTTTCTGGGATGGCTGTGACTGAGTGGTTAGGGGAATTGTCCTCTGACCAGAGTTGCCAGTTTGATTTCCGCTATTCAGTCATATGTTGAGGTGTCGCTGGGTGAGACACTGAACCCACACTGCCTCTAATGTGTGTCCCATCAGTGCTTTTAATTACATTCATACACTGATGGGACACACATTAGAGGCAGTGTGTGTGTCCCATCAGTGTATGAATGTAATTAAAGGCACTGATTTATCCCTTTAGATCAGGGCTGTTCAACTAAACTGCTCCGGAGGCCACAGTTACTGCCGGTCAACAGCTGAGGGGCCCAACATCCAGCAATTCAAAAAAGTGTCACCAGTCAATCACAGGGTCACAGAAAGACAAATGAGACATTCATGCTTTGTATGCTGTGGGTGGATATGGGCAAAGAAATATTGTGCAGCAACTAGAAAACAGATTTGCATGCATACAAAAAAGTTGCCATTTTTCTGTGACAGCTCACAGATCATAACTCAGAATTTAATTAGACTGCAACAGAAAATGGTTGTATTTTTGTGCAGTGTTCTTACAGATTTGTGTTGCCAACTATTGTCAAACAGTCATAATAAGATTTTCTTTTTGGTGGCATTTTGTTTGTGTTCAGTCTTTCTACATTTTCCTTATATTTATTAATGCTTCAGTTATTTAAACTGGCACAAAAAAAAAAAAAAAAACATTTACAATTCTATGGCGCCCCCTCACGGCTGTAGGTAGTATTGTTCATGTCAGAATAAGAAATGCAACAGCAAAATAAGAGCCTTTTTTCATTTCTGTCTAAAAGTAATTTTCTTTTTTGCTATCTGAAACAGAAAATCAAACTCAAATCATTTCTTTATCCCTTTTTGACTCTAAGAATGAGAAACACTTTGTATTTTAATTTTAATTTCAGTATTTTAAAACAAAAATCAAATATCCACTCGTTTCTTGTTTTTTAATACCCGTTTCTAAAACGAAAATCCAATGACCTAAAAGATACACTGACCTAAAAGATACACTGACCTAAAGATACANGACAATTTAGAGTCACTAAAGATTGTATCTTGATGTTTTTATCTGTGGGAGGAAACCAGAGTACCTGGAGAAAACCCACCTGTGCACAGGGAGAACMCGTTACTCCAGACAGAAARCKTGGGAGATGAACCTGTGACCATCTTACTGTGAGGCCACAGCTCCAACCACTGCTCCACTGTGCTTCCCTGTAAAAAACAGAATAATTGAATTGTTAAAGTTGAAATAAACAAACCAGAAGCTAAAAGCTAAATTTAGCATAAGAAAACTAAMTGATTTGTTGAAACGTTTTAAAGATTAATTGAAAAGATTCTAATGGGTTTTTAAGGGGATTTTTTGTAAATAAAGTCAAATTATTCAAAAAGTGTGAAAGTAAAACACATTATTCCTGATCAAGCTGGATTTTTTTCATATACTGTACAGTTAAAAAAGCGCAAATAAAACATCTGTAATATGTGTGTAAAACATGTAAAATGTGTGTATAACGTGTAAAATGYGTGTAAAACTATCTGAGTTGTGCATTTTATGGTCTAGAATTTATTTGATGACTCCATTAATCCAACTTTCAGCTCCATCTTTCTCTAAAATTCACCACAAAATGTAACTTTTTTAAACACATTTATACAAAATGTTGAGTGATTTTCACACCTATCAGAATATCAGATTATAAAACATTAAAATTACATATTTAATTTTTTTTAAACAACACAGGAAGGATTTTTACAGTTCACTGTTTAAATAGATCAAAGCTGGTGAAAACAAAAAAATCAACAGTTTAATCTAATCTCTTCATTTCGTGATTAAAAAAGGTCTGGTTGTTTTATYTCAGTCTTTATTTTGTGTGTGAACAGATTCATTAGGAGCAGAAATATATTTAAAACATTGAATGTTTCCTCGGTGAGACGCTGCCACCTGCTGCTGTTCTGAGGAGTTTTCTGCTCAAAGTCATCTTTTTTTATTTCTTTTTTTTTTCCAGAACCTGACTGAAAACGACGTCAGCAAGTTTAGTCTGATCCACCAGCCGTAAGTGAAGCTTTGAATGACTTGATGCTTGAGTTCTGCAGTCTGACTCAGTTTGACAGAAAATAAAACACGATGAGAGTTGATGGAGTCACAGCGTGTCATCAATAACATGTTATAAATAACATGTTATAAAAACATGTTATAAATAACATGTAATAACATGTTATAAATAACATGTTATAAATAACATGTTATAAAAACATGTTATAAATAACATGTAATAACATGTTATAAAT
>NW_013952682.1:824589-826281 GCF_001266775.1 Austrofundulus limnaeus | reverse complement strand
TCCTTGGAGGAATGCTCGTCTCCGGCCACCTTCAGTTTTAAATTAAAATGCTTTTATTTTGAAAAATTAGGATGAGTCTGAGCTACTACCACCTCAGACTTTCCCTCAGTGTCAAACTGACTGATTTAAAGTCGTCCTTTTGGGTTTGGCTCAGTTAGCTGAGGCGGCCATCTTTAATCCTGACAGAAACATCATTTTTCAGTCTGTGCTCCACCTTTACTTCTCTTTATTTCCTCGCTGTAATCCAGGGCTAGTCAACAGGTGGCCCATGGGCCACATCTGGCCCTGAGTGACCCAAGTTTGGCCCGCTAATTTTTCATTAATCTCTTCAGCCCAAACCTCTGGTTTTCTACTTTAATTACTCTGAGTTTTAGTTAAACATAGACATGTTTGTATCTACAGAAACATCAGAATCATGGCCACAAGCTGGTTAAAACATTTCTATAAACACTGAAGACAGTTAAAACTACAAACAGCTGAAGATAAAACGATGAAATTTTAAATAAAATTGGTTTAAAAATTAGTCAAGTCAGAGATGTTAAATATTTGGTTAAATCTGAGGGAAAATGTGCTTTTTTGTTTTTGATATAGTTTAATTATCACAACTTTTATAAAGTTCTGTATGTTGGATTCATGATTAAATGCAGCAAAATAAACTATTTCAAAGGTAACAGATGTTTGTAACACTTGGTTTATTTACTTTATGACTAATTTCTGGACGTTCGGCCCCTCAGCTGTTGACCTGCAGGAACTGACCTGCTGAAATCTTTCCATTTTTTATGTTTTTATCAAGACAAACACTTTAATGCTCTTTAATGACTTTAAAGGTTTATCAGCTGAAGATGTAGAATTTCATTTAAATCCATCCTGACATGTTTTGCTAACGTTGCTAATGKTAATTAGCCGTGGMAGCCATCTTTAATTGGATTGACTCTAAAAGTGAAAGTTGTAAAAGTGCATCATCTGAGAGGTTCATTAAAAACCTGCTCAGTGGTTCATGAGATATTTTACTAACAGACAGAAACGCAGTCACCTGAACCCCAACTGTGAAGTCATGAAGTGAAACTTGTAAATGACAACATTTACTTGTAAAGTTACACTCTTGTTTTTGTTTGTTTGTACACAAACAGTTGTGTTGTTGTTTGTACACAAACAGCTGTGTTTTGTTTTGTTTATGCACAAACAGTTGTGCTTTTTGTACACAAACAGCTGTGTTGTTGTTTGTACACAAACAGTTGTGTTTGTTTGTACACAAATAGTTGAGTTGTTTGGTTGTACACAAACAGTGGTGTTTTTGTTTGTTTGTAAACAAACAGTTGTATTTTTGTTTGTTTGTTTGTTCACAAACAGTTGTATTTTTGTTTTGTTTGTTTCTACAAAAACTGCTGTGTTTTTGTTTGTTTGTACACAAACAGTTGTGTTGTTGTTGTTTGTTTGTACACAAACAGTTGTGTTTCTGTTTAGTTTGTTTGTTTGTACACAAACAGTTGTGTTTTTGTTTTGTTTGTTTGTACACAAACAGTTGTGTCTTTGTTTTGTTTGTTTTTACACAAACAGTTGTGTTTTTGTTTTGTTTGTTTGTACACAAACAGTTGTGTCTTTGTTTTGTTTGTTTTTACACAAACAGTTGTGTTTTTGTTTTGTTTGTTTGTACACAAACAGTTGTGTCTTTGTTTTGTTTGTTTTTACACA
>NW_013952682.1:821909-823733 GCF_001266775.1 Austrofundulus limnaeus | reverse complement strand
TGTGTTTTTGTTTTGTTTGTTTGTTTGTACACAAACAGTTGTGTTTTTGTTTTGTTTGTTTGTTTGTACACAAACAGTTGTGTTTTTGTTTTGTTTGTTTGTTTGTACACAAACAGTTGTGTTTTTGTTTTGTTTGTTTGTTTGTACACAAACTGTTGTGTTTTTGTTTTGTTTGTTTGTTTGTACACAAACAGTTGTGTTTTTGTTTGTTTGTACACACACAGTTGTGTTTTTGTTTTGTTTGTTTGTTTGTACACAGACAGTTGTGTTTTTGTTTGTTTGTTTGCACACAAACAGTTGTGTTTTTGTTTGTTTGTACACAAACTGTTGTGTTTTTGTTTGTTTGTACACAAACAGTTGTGTTTTTGTTTGTTTGTCTGTACACAAACAGTTGTGTTTTTGTTTTGCAGACAGCTTCAGAAGATTGTTCAGGACATCAAGAAAAACAACGGCAGCTTATTGGAACGATTCAGGAGGTGAGGTTCTGAGCTCTTCTGTCCGGTTCTACCTGCTGGGACCAAACGGTAAAAAACAAAAGAACGGAAACATTTTCTTTGTTGTTTTTAGGAAACGGTTCTTTGAAAAGTTTTCTAAAGTAAAACGTCTCTGTGCGGTTTAAGAACACAGATTCCTCTTTCACAACCGCTGGAAAAACAGAGAAAGAACCGGGACAGAAATAACTCCAGCAGATGGCCGCTCTCTCACTTTCCTTTCCTGAAATGAGTCTGAAAACACAAAGAGAAACCTGAACACTGTTCTGTCTGGGACATTAAACATCAAACGTTTAAATGTGTTCTTCTTTACAGCCGACTGAAACCTGAAGCCTGTCCAACAGTACCGGTCAGAGACTACAGAGGTAAGACTGGACAACTGAGTCCACCATCACTTGGAAAGGTTTTACTATCATATCAGTGAAAAAATACAAAATGTGGGGCAAGAGTTACTATAACGCAATAATTGTTCCACATTTGATTTATTGTGTTGAAGTTTGGGGGAAAGCATGTAAAACAATTACTATATCGCCAGAAAACATTACAGTCACCCATCAAATATATTATTTTATCAGTTGAAATTGTTGATTGTAAGATTTGTTGATAATGTATAAGGCTCATAAAAACCCATTACCCTTGAACATTCGATCTAATTTCATTAAGAGGGAAATTATTTATAATCTTAAAAGATTTGAAACGTTTGTAAAAACTAAAATTCAAACTAACTTGAAGGAGAGATGTACCTCAGTTCAAGGATAAAGTTGTGGAACAATTTGGCTAGTGATTATAAAAATGCTGGTTCCATTAAGTTATTTGGAAAAATGGTAAAATTTGATTGGTTGAAGAAATATGAAAATATTTACCTTTTTAAAAAGGGGGACCACTCTGCGATGCCCCTTTTTAAAAAGAGGGACCGCAGAGTGTGTTCCAACTATAGGGGGTCACACTTCTGAGCCTCCCTGTTAAGGTCTATTCAGGGGTCCTGGAGAGGAGGGTCCATCAGATAGTCAAATCTCAGATTCAGGAAGAGCATTGGGGTTTTGGTCCTGGTCCTGGAACACTGGACCAGCTCTACACCCTCAGCAGGGTCCTGGAGGGTTCATGGGAGTCCAACCAGTCTACATGTGTTTTGTGGACTTGGAGAAGGCGTTCGACCGTGTCCCTCGAGGACTCCTGTGGGGGGTACTCTGGGAGTATGGGGTACCAGGCCCATTGATACGGGCTTTTAGGTCCCTGTAGGACTGGTGCCAGAGCTTGGTCCACATTGCTGGTAGTAAGTCCGACTCATTTCTGGTGAGAGTTGGACTCCACCAAGGTTGTCCTTTGTCACCGA
>NW_013952682.1:819540-821131 GCF_001266775.1 Austrofundulus limnaeus | reverse complement strand
CTGCTTAGGCTGCTGGCCCCCACGACCCGACCCCGGATGATGGATGGATGGATGGATGGATGGATGGATGGATGGATGGATGGATGGATGGATGGATGGTTAAAAACACATTTATTATTACATTTTGTTATTATTTGCTGTATATCAGTCGAATCAACTGAAACGTTCATGTTTCTTCTCAGATTAGGACTTTATTTTCTAATAGTTTCTGCTGTTTCAGAAGGTTTTAGTGTTTCTGGATAAAAAGAGTCAGAAATGACTTGTTGACAGATTTCTCTACAGTTCAACAGCCAACGTGACTCGCTTCACTAACTCCACAACAGAGTGGCTCATGCGGGGGAGGGGGGCTAAAATTAGACTCCAACACCTGCTCAAATGAATTAAAATGACAGATTTTAGATTTCTGGTTTCAACTCATTTTTTGTTTTTGCAGAAAACAACAGAGAAAGTGGTCACTCCTCTGATGCAGAATATGTAAGAACATTTTTTTAAAAAAAGCCACATTAATAGAAAATAATCTGATGGGTTCATTTTGTTCTGGGGTTTTCCATTAAAGCCGTGTTGTTCGCAGGATAAYGAGACGTATGAAGACCCTCATAACGATGATGATGATGGCAGCTACGAGCCCCCTCCCAGCCACAGGAACTTCACCTCCACTCATTTCCCCTCCCTGCCCCGCGGGGAGTACCTCGGTAAAACATGTCACGAACCACTGGACTGACAAACTCAATTCAAGATGGCTGCCACAGCTAACGGAAGATATTGTGCTAACACTTGGTGCTGCACACAGTAAATTTTGCAGTGTTAAATCAACACTTAGAGTTAAATTTAACACTGTGTCCGAGTCTGTTTGGTCCTGATCTGAAGTGGTGTCAATTTAACTCTTTCCATAGTGTTTRATTTTCAGAGTACAATTTAACTCTAAACAGTTAAAAATTAACACTGACTAACACAGTGTTAATAAAACTTAACACTGTACAGTGTTATTAAAACTTAACGCTGTACAGTGTTATTAAAACTTAACGTTGTACAGTGTTATTAAAACTTAACGCTGTACAGTGTTATTAAAACTTAACACTGTACAGTGTTATTAAAACTTAACGCTGTACAGTGTTATTAAAACTTAACACTGTACAGTGTTATTAAAACTTAACGTTGTAGTGTTATTAAAACTTAACGCTGTATGGTGTTATTAAAACTTAACGCTGTATGGTGTTATTAAAACTTAACACTGTACAGTGTTATTAAAACTTAACACTGTACAGTGTTAATAAAACTTAACGCTGTACAGTGTTATTAAAACTTAACGCTGTATGGTGTTATTAAAACTTAACGTTGTAGTGTTATTAAAACTTAACGCTGTATGGTGTTATTAAAACTTAACACTGTACAGTGTTATTAAAGCCTAATGCTGTGCATGTTAATAAAACTTAACACTGTACAGTGTTATTAAAACTTAACACTGTACAGTGTTATTAAAACTTAACACTGTACAGTGTTATTAAAACTTAACACTGTACGTTGTTATTAAAACTTAACACTGTACGTTGTTATTAAAACTTAACACTGTACGTTGTTATTAAAACTTAAC
>NW_013952682.1:816738-818036 GCF_001266775.1 Austrofundulus limnaeus | reverse complement strand
ACAGGAAACACAGAGAACCTGGCCTGTCTCTGTGCCTCTGGTTTTTTTCAACAGACAATTCAACAATTCAACAGACTTCCTTGATTTGTTTTGTTTATTGTTGCCCAGAATTAAATAATTCATGACCATACACGCAGATTTTCTGTGCATTTATTCCAACGTGTTTCTGCATTCTTAATAAACGTGTCCACGACAGTTTATTGGCGTTGTCTTAAAGGCGGTTCCGGGGACCGGAGCTACCCACTGCGGCCGGCGTTTCGGCTGGACAAGAGGAAATAGTTTTTTTTAAGTTTTTTCCCTCTACTGAACGTGTCCACGCTGGGATTTGTCCTTAGTTTCGGCTGCTGTGGGTGTCTTTGGGACCATGACAAAAACCAAAAGTAAAAAAAGCTAGCTAAAAGTGACAAAATTCTACAAATTAGAAGTAAGAAAATTAGCAAAAAGCTAAATACCAAAAGGCTATCCAAAATGTTAAAATGCAAATTGAAAGGTAAAGGTAGCAAAATGGTACATATAGCTGAGAGTCATCCTCAGTAGCTCTGAGCTCTAACAGCTTCACGTTATTTAAAGATTTAACCAAAATGTTTTTAGTTTCAGTAACTCGTGGTGCCCTCCCTCCTGCAGAGGTGCAACTGAACCCACAAAAACACAACACCTCATGCAAATCCTGATCTGCAGTTTCTGTTTCTTCTTCTTCTTTTCTCCAGACAGCTGCCGTGAACGCCTCAGCAGACCACCGAAGAAGCCCCCCATCGCGGGCAAAGCCTCCAAACAACTTCCTCCCGAGCCCCCCCGTGTGGGGTACGACGAGGTGAGGCTGCTTCTCCTTTTTCAGCTCACCTACTTCTGGTTGAATGATTTCCACTGAAGCTGAAACYGTTGTGTTTGCAGGAGGACTACATCGACCCAGATGGGACCGCTGATGACGATAACTACATAGAACCTTCAGAGAACCCGCCTCCTAGTAAGACCCTCGTCCACACAAAGACCAGGAAGGACCGGTCTGCCTGACCTAAAACTGCACGTTCAAAGATAAAATATTCTAAACTCTGACTCAGACCCCTCGCTGCGCGGTGGGAACAGGACCGGAGCGGACCACCCTGCTTCAGCTTCACATTTACACGAGCGTGCACCCAGTCCTGGTAGGTCCAGGTTCAAACCTGTGTGGTTCCTGATCTGAAAACAGATCTTCAAAATCCACTTTTTACCTGTTAAATACATTTTATTGAGTCTTTGAGCCTTTGCAGAATTTAGTTTCTCCTGATGCTGCAAATATATATATATATACTGTATATATA
>NW_013952682.1:810984-814418 GCF_001266775.1 Austrofundulus limnaeus | reverse complement strand
TTATTATTATTATTGAAAGCTCATTATTTTTAATCAGTTCTTTTCTCTCCTCAGGATAAACAAGCAGGTATCACCGCTTCCTGTAAGTCAAACATGACAGAGTGAGTTTAGGAGGTGAAGCACTGCAGAGTCTGACCAACATGTCTTTCAGATCCAGGAGCCCAGCTGTGAGGACGAGTATGAAATCTGTGATCCAGACGACGGTGAGGTTTTAGGTTCAATTATCGTCACACCTCCACCTGTCAAAGCTCAGGACGCCACCTGCAGGCTCTGAAAGAGACCTGTCTGAACGCTGAGTCGGCATTTTCTCWCCTCTGTTCCACACACTTCCTGTTTTAGCTCTTCACACATCAATATGTTCAGTTAGGACTGGTGTGCTTAACTTTTACTGACTTTACAATTTTTAAATTAACTGTTCACAAAAACGGTACCACCTGGGAAAATCTTCTGCTGCTTCAAAAACTTAAGTTTTCTCTGGAAAATACCATTTTTATGCTTCTTTTAGACACTATCTGCTAACTTTAGCTTTTAGCAACTGTGTTCCTCATTTTAGCTTTTATCTACAACTTTACTACATTTAGCTTTTAGTAAGTGTGTTCCCAATTTTAGCTTCTATCTAGAGTTTTGCTGATTGCAGCTTTTAGCCATTTTGCTGATTTTAGCTTGTATTTTGTTTGTGGCTTCAGTTTTGATGATTATCTTTTTAAGCTTTTATTTTTACCTGTTTTGCCCATTTCATTTTTAGCTGCTGTTTTTTGAGTATAGCTTTTAGCTTCTTTGTTTTTAATTTTTGCTTTTAGCTTCTCTATGATTTTGTTAAATTGAACTTTTTGCTAWGCTTTTGCCAGGTTTAGTATTTAGATAGTTTTGGTGATTTTGTCTCTTTATTCTGTTTGTTGCTACAGATTAAACTGTTTTATTGGTACMATTTAGCTTCTGTATACAGTTTTGCAACGTCTAGCTGCTGTTTTGCCTCTTTTTGCTTCAGTTCTGCTTGTTTTAACTAACAGCTCAGTTGTCATTTCTTTCATCTTCACATTTATATTTTCAGAAAATGTATTTTCTCTATAATTAACCATAAAGACTCAGCTGTTTCTAACACAAATTTCGGCTCCTTCAGGTTTCTGTGACAAGCCCTCAGTCAGTCCTCCTCCTCGTCGGCCCAAACCTTTACCCAAAGAGTAAGAACCAGCCATCCTGTCATTTTATCCCTTTTTCCTCCAATTAAACTCCAATGTTTGACAGATAAATAACAGAGCATCTGAACTGTCACCGTCTCCACAGGAGGACACCAAAACCACCGGTAGTACCGGTAGGACTGCCTTTAAATAATTCATTTAATACCAGATCTCATMCTGCTGTTGACTGGAGTTTCATTTAAAAAACAAAACCTGTTTATTTACTTTGTTCTGCTGAAAATAATCCAATATGACTTTTCTTTATTGCAGAAACCCGATTTAAAACCAAGAGAGTTTGAGAGTAAGTAGACTCTTAAAAACAGTTGATAAGTTCTTTACTTTTAACAGAAACCAGGTTACATTTTGGATGTGTGTGTTTTTAAAAGGCAGGTCACTTCCTGTGATGCAGACGGAGCCCAAACCTCCTCCAAAAGCTTTTTCTCTGGACTTTAAACGACCAAAGTAAGGCAGCGTTTCAGTTACCKGAACACTTCCAACACCTGTAGTTTTTATACGTTAAATCTTTGCTGTTTCTCTGATCTGTTCTGCAGAGTTCCTCTCCCACAGTTTACCCTCCCCAGTAAGTACCAATCATTTTTGGTTTTCCCACCAGTTTGACATCAATCTCTGCTTTAATAAGTCAATGTCTTGTTGTCCCAGAACCAACTGAGAAAGCAGTTGCTGCTGCTGAAAATGGATCCATAAGTCAAGACAAGGTGTGAAAATAAATCAATAATTCTAGTTTTATATAAGGTTTGCTTTAAAATAAGTTTAGTACCTTTCGCTGCAGGATACAGATGTTGGGAACAAGCCCTGGTACGCTGCAACGTGTGACCGAAAGACAGCCGACGATGCTCTGCAACGATCCAATAAGGTCCAAATCCTCTTAGGGAGCACTCTGCTGATTGTTTTCCTCCTGACACCCTGTCAGGTTTGACCGAGTCGTCATGTTCCACTTCCAGGACGGGKCGTTCATGGTGAGGAAGAGTTCGGGTCACGATGCGCAGCAGCCATACACGTTAGTGGTGTTCTACAACGGCAGGGTGTACAACATCCCGATCCGATTCATCCCGGCCACGCAGCAGTACGCTCTGGGACGAGAGAAGAAGGGAGAGGAGGTACGGGTGGAGACGAACTCAGCTTYATTTAGGGTTCTATTTGCAACCAGTCCTGATCCAGGAGGACCACTATCCTGCAAGGCCTGCTTGTTGGTCTAGTTTAAAAAGTTCAATAAAATGTTAATTATTTTGGGTACATGTTGGTTACATTATGTCAGAACATTATCACTAAAAATATATATTCACCAAACTTTCTTTTCAGGATGACTAATCTTTTCATTACTTTTCCTCCTTCAGTACTTCAGCAGCATCTCGCACATCATCGAGAACCACCAGAAGAATCCTTTGTTTCTGATCGACATTCAGAGTAACACCAAGGACACCACCAAACTGTGCCACCCTGTGAAACCATAGAACATCATCCATGACAGAAACAGTCTATTATAGACCATCATCTATGGAAGAAACAGTCCAATAAATGAAACCATAGACCATCATCCATGGCAGAAACAGTCTATTGAAACCATAGACCATCATCTACGGAAGAAACAGTCTATAGAAACCATAGACCATTATCCACGGCAGAAACAGTCCAATGAAACCATAGACCATCATCTACGGAAGAAACAGTCTAATGAAACCATAGACCATCATCTACGGAAGAAACAGTCTAATGAAACCATAGACCATCATCTATGGAAGAAACAGTCTAATGAAACCATAGACCATCATACACAGAAGAAACAGTCTAATGAAACCATAGACCATCGTCACGGCAGAAACAGTCCAATGAAACCATAGACCATCATCCACGGCAGAAACAGTCCAATGAATGAAACCATAGACCATCATCCACGGCAGAAACAGTCCAATGAAACCATAGACCATCATCCATGACAGAAACAGTCCAATGAAACCATAGACCATCATCTACGACAGAAACAGTCCATTGAAACCATAGACCATCATCCATGACAGAAACAGTCTAATGAAACCATAGACCATCATCCATGACAGAAACATTCTAATGAAACCATAGACCATCATCAACCCTGCAGCAATCCAAAGTAAAAAGCTGATGGTTTTTACTGGAGACTCTTTGCAGCTTGTGTTCTGACTTTTCAAACAGCTGAAGTTCATTCCGCTCCCAACTGAAATTACAGGAAACACAGATGAGTAATAAGATTTGATTGTATTG
>NW_013952682.1:805866-809065 GCF_001266775.1 Austrofundulus limnaeus | reverse complement strand
CTCTATTGAAACCATAGACCATCATCTATGGAAGAAACAGTCCAATGAAACCATAGACCATCATCTATGGAAGAAACACTCTATTGAAACCATAGACCATCATCCACAGAAGAAACAGTCCAATGAAACCATAGACCATCATCATCCCTGCAGCAATCCAAAGTAAAAAGCTGATGGTTTTTACTGGAGACTCTTTGCAGCTTGTGTTCTGACTTTTCAAACAGCTGAAGTTCATTCCGCTCCCAACTGAAATTACAGGAAACACAGATGAGTAATAAGATTTGATTGTATTGTTTTTCATGACRCAGTTTGTCTCCTGTGGACCATAAAGAACTGAAGCATTTCAGACTGAACTTTTTCCAGCTCATGTTTTATTCAGATTTTTCAGTCAGTAAATTAAAGTTAACGTGAGGAATGAGACAGTGCTGGGAGAACTCTGAAGATTCTTGTTTGTATTCTTTGTTTTAATAAAGTTTTTTTTGACTCAAACTTTCAGTCACAACAAAACATTTCCTTTATTCTCAGTTCTGTAATTAATGCTGTCATACCCGTTGCATATTTATTTATATCAGGCACTTAGTGAAAATTCTCAGGTTAAACTTTACAAATCCTCTAACACTACTATGTACAATTATAAATCTTTTATTTGAAACAAAAATATATATTAGTGATGCTCCTGAAGCATGAGTCTGCACAGGAGCCACAGTTTTCTGTAAATACTGAGACACAGACCACTGGTTTGAGATTGTCATCGGCTAAGGCAGGGGTCTGCAATCTGTGCCTCATCTCATTTTATCAAAGGAAGAATGAACAAAATGATTTATTTCCCTTTTTCATAAACGCTTACTCTTTTCCTTTGAACATAATTGGTATTTTTACAGATCTTTAATTTCATAACGATAGTTTGTTTTATATTTTGGTCACCCGCAATTCTGAAAAAAGCTGTGATGTTGTAAAGATAATAAAAACAATGCAATTATTAGCAAATCTCATAAACACATATTTTAATCACAACAGAAAAAAGTAAATATATCTAGTAAAAATTAATATATCAATATATGACTTTGAAGAGGAAAAAAAAGGTAATTTCAAACGTTTTGGCTGCAACATCTTTAAGTCGTCCCAATGGAAACAAAAAGTGGTAAAAAAGAAACAGCTGGAGAATAATTTTACAGCTAATTAGGTTAATTATCAAAAGGTGTGGTCTGTTCACAGAGGGAACAACTTTAAACAGACTTGTTGCTACCATGAAATTCAAAATTAACAGATTTTTCCTAAAAATGATTTATGAGTTTCAACATTTGACATGATTATTATGATACACTAGGAATTAAATATGTGTTTATGAGATTTACAAATCATTGCATTCTGTTTTTATTCAGGTTTAAAGCAACATCTCAACTCATTCTGAACAGAGGCTGTWTCTATATTTCACTTCCTGAGTTGGGTTATCAAACTAACTTCTGTGGCTCTGCGTAAATTAAAGAAACAGAAAAATCTGTTTTTGATTGTAAAGGTTGCGAACCCCAGGCTAAGGCCTGGTAAGGTGAGGTAACTACAAATAAAACTTCTTTTTTTAGTGCAATTTTAGGATTAACATCTTTACACGTCAACAGAAATTAACTCCAATCAGAGGAGATCAAATCTTCTCGACCTCAAACTTAAAAAAAAAGCTGATTTTCTCAATCTTTTTAAATCAATTTCTATATAAAAAGCAGTTTTACTATTAAAAAAATCTCTTCTCAGGGATATTAACTCCCACTTAATAATGCATGTAAATAATAAAGCTCTCACAGTAAATAATACAGCTTCAACATAATGTGGAGTTCAGACAACAGAGGAAATACATGGATTCTTGTAAAGACATGATGGAAACATAAAACTCTAAAGCTGAAGGCATCATAAATAAATGCTGATAAACAGCTGATTTTTGGTGTTTTTAAACACACTTTTGGTTTTTCTGAGTAACTAAAATATAAATAYGACAGCATGGCCGACCCGTACGGAAAACAAAAAGGAACAAATTACAGTGTTTTATAAAAGATTCCATACGTCAGTGTACCTAAATGACCTTAAATAGAGCCAAAAATATATACAAACAATAAAAACTGAAATAAATCAACACCCAAATGTTTACAACCTAACAAATACTCAACTAAACTCTTTAAATGAAGACTGGAAGAGAAAGAAAAGGGAAAATGTTTTGTTACCCTGAGAATCTCAACCCTCCAGAAGTCGACTTGATTAACAAAAATAAAATAAAAAAATCACATTTAAGACTTTTTTTTAAAAAGTTTCTCTTCTTGTTTTTCTCATCCAGTGTGTTTGACGTTCAGTTTTCACAGTTTGGCTTCTTCCACTCCATCAGATGGCGCCTCCGGTGGACCATCATGGCGTTCTGGCTCGTAAAGATCCGGCCACAGAACCAGCAGGGGAACTCGGACTCCGAATCCACGATCTCGTACTTCCTGCGGCTCAGTCGGCGAAACTTCAGCTTCAGGGTGAACCTCTCCTGCACGGAGCCGAGCGGCGCGGGGGCCTCGTCGCTCAAACCCRACAGCTCGCTCAGAGTCCGGCGGGACAGAACCACCTTCTGGACCTCCCTGTGCCTGCTGACCACCTCCATGATCCGGGCCACGTTGGGGGAGTCGGCGTCCGGATGGTTCAGCACCACGACGGGCTGGTCTCCCGCYGGACGCTTCACCCGCTGGGAGGAGCTTATGGCCACTAGCTTCAGGGTTCTCACCTGCTGTTTGGGGACCGGCTGCCACCRGAGCCSGGGTCCAGGTGGGGACTCGTTCTCTGTAGGTTTACCTGAGGGTACCTGGATCCTGCTGAGGAGATCTGGGCAGGAACCTGAAGGAACTTCCACCTGGCCTTCTAGACCTGTGGCCGCTGCAACGCAGGACTCCTCCCAACGAGGCCTCCCTGTCAGAAGAGCCGAAACTGTCAGAAACTTCCTGCAGAAACGTTGAATCTTACAGCTGCTGCACAAAAAGTCAAACACAAATCTGTAAAAATCAGATAAAACTCTGACACTTTAAGGTACGAAATATATGTTTTTAAAAAGAGCTGCATGATAAAACAATAATAATCCTGATCCTAAGACATTTTGTCCAACAGAATGTTGATAACCATTCTGTTTGATTAGTCAGAGGAAAGGTTTTAGTTTTAGCTGCTCGACCTATATATATATATA
>NW_013952682.1:803334-805756 GCF_001266775.1 Austrofundulus limnaeus | reverse complement strand
TATATATATAGACAGAGAGAGGACACATTACAAATACTGTATATAATATACAAAAATTCTGTGCGTCTCCTGGGGGCTAAGCCCCCTTGTCCTTAAAACATAGTGACGGCCCTGGTTGCAGATGATAAATTTTGCCCTAACTGAACGGTGACCAGCAGAAGACTCACCCTGAGGTCCAGCAGCTGCAGCAGCAGCAGCTGGGCTCGGTTCTTCCTCCGCAGTTCGACAGGCGGGACCATCTGTGGAGTTCTGGAGTTTCACGTCTTCAGGAGCAGCCCTCTGGTTGGACCGGACTCTTCCATCGGCTGATCTGTGCTCGTCTGCTCCTGCCTGTGAGCAAAGACCGGACTGCTTCGAGTCGTCCGGCGCCCCCTGAGGAGGGGAGGTAGATCCTTCGATTGTCGCAGCTTTGGTTCTGGTTGGATCTTCAGGTCCGGATGTTTCTACAGAGCAGCAGGGTGATCCAGCTCCAGGTTCTGACTGATGAATCAAAGTCCTGGTTTCAGGGGGGTCCTGGGGGTTCGTCTCGACCGTCTCTGGAGTCGTCCGAGGATCAGACGGTCCTTCAGGAGACGCAGGCGTTTGTGAGAGCCACTGCTTCTCCTCTGGGTTCTTCAGGACCATGTTGAAGGTCTTCTTCTTGTTCTTTTTGAACCTGGACTTTCTTCTCCGTCGTCTCTTTTGCGTCTTGCTCATGGACGGGACGTCGAGCGTCCTCTCCAGCCCCTCGTCTTTTAGATCTCCTGAAGCATGGATTCTGTCGGCGTTCCCTTCAGAGTTCATCWTCAGCTCCCGGTTCTCCCTGTTCTCCCGCGCTGCCGCACACGGAGACGGCTCAGACGGTGMGAGGTCGTTGAGTTTGTTCTGCCGACGTCGGGTTGGATCTTTCCGCTCGCTCTCGTTCCCATCGCCGGCGTKGCCTTCGGGACAAACCGCCTTCTTATCCGCGGACATTTTCAACCTCTTGGCGTAGTTCTGAGCTACGGTGATCTTGTTCTTGACCGTGAGGACGGCCAGGTCCGACGCGTCGACGCCCTCCTCCGTTTGGTAGAGACTCATGTCCGGGGGAACGCTCGACAGGACCGTTTTCAGAGCCTCGGTCCACTTCTGGTCGTCGGTTTCGGCGGCTACGGTCTCCATCAGGAAGTGCTGGGTCTCCTGCAGCGTGGCCTGTGGGTCGGACAGGTAGCAGTATTTATCCAGGAACTGTCTCCCCGGCAGAGACAGGCAGTCCTGCGGCAGCCAGCAGGTCTCCCTCACCGAACTCCTGGTCGTYCTGGTCTTACCTCCGGGGACGGAGCGGACCCCCCTCTGGCCAACGTGGTCGGCTTTGACGAGCTTAGCGACGGACYGTTTCTCCGGCTCCTCGGAGCCGCGGAGCCGACGGGCCGGAGTTTTGCCGTCCCGTTTGTCCCCGGCACCCTCCAGGGTTAAATTATGTTTGTGAATGTGTTCCAGGAACGCTCTGAAGTCRCCCGAGGAGAAACTCCTGCACGTCTCGCATGAGTATCTGCCGCCTGAGCAGTGGAACGCCGTCAGGTGGGAGCGGAACTCGGGCCAGGTGCGCGGCACGTTATCGTTGCACAAGCAGCAGCTGGAGAAAGTGTCCTTGTGGCTTAAGAGATGAACCTGAAGGAGGGAGAGCTCGTCGGTGCTGAAGGTGCACACGGGGCAGGAGAAAACCGGCGGGCTCCCTCCGCGTTTGTCCACAAAATGTCCCGACAAGTCTTTCGGAGCGAACGCCGAGGCGTCCTCACACCGAGGACACGGGAACCTGAGCGTGCCGTCGACTTCCTGTGGGGCTTTCTTYGGCGGAAGCCACGCGGCGGTCTCCTCCTCCGCTATCTGCTTTGGTCCGGGCTTATCTCGGCCTTGCATGGCTGGGGGCCGAACGGCAGCCTTCCTGAGCTGGAGACGTGTGTGCCCGCTCCTCTTCCTCTTCTTCACACAGGGTTTGTGATCTCCCGTGGAGGTGGCTGCACAAATATCCACCAAATCCATGAGGTTTTGCAATTCTGTTTTCTGAAAGAGTAAATAAACACAAGGAGGTAAAGTGTCTGTGACACGCCTATCCTTTAAAACACAAAAAGTCAAAGAAAACATCTTTACACTTAAGAAAATTATCATAATACACATAATTTTACCCATTTTGTCTCATAACTGGTCTATTTTCTTTTGGATGTGGCTCAGCCAAAGTGAAACAGGAAGTGACATCAAAGGGGAAATCTTTAAAGGGACCTTGATTAGTTGTAACATTAGACTTTATTTGATAAACATATATTTTAACTGTAAAATAAAGACTAAAAATACTGTAGGAAATTTTTAAAACTATAGTTTAACATGGACGGGGCCATTTTATTTCCACACAAAGCATTCTGGGTAAATGATGACGTGGATAGGTCCTCGGTGCGAGGCTGCTAGC
>NW_013952682.1:800059-801727 GCF_001266775.1 Austrofundulus limnaeus | reverse complement strand
AGTTGCAGGCTGAGCCATTTTTGTGTTCCCCTCTCTGTCATGTGGATGGAGGACCTCAGTGATGAGAGGAGAATGTGTAGCGTAGTGTAATCTTTCTAATTACTTCTCTCTCTGTTTTTGTCTTCACTTAAAAAAAGTCACTGATGATGAAGAAATAAACTAAAACCAATATTTGGTTTTGTTTTCTACTGAAGTGACAAAAAATACATTTGTTTGTAAATGTTTTAACTGTGCTCTATTTTAGTTTTATCTTACCTTTTATGAGTGTTTCTTGTTTTTCTTTTATGTATTGTGAAGTATTTGATTGTAGTTTAATATTTGTAGTTTTGAATTTTGTAATGTCTGCGTGCTGCTGTTCTTGACCAGGTCTCTACTGAACAAAGAGATGAGATCTACCTATAAAAGGTTAAATAAATTAAAAAACTGGTCAGATAAACACCCAACAGTTAGGCACAATAAAAACCTCTTGTTTTAAGATATTTTGCTAACAGACAAGCTGCATGCCATTTTATTTAAAGTCCACCTGTTGGATAAAGTTGCCTCAATATGAATGTTGAGTCTGACTTAAATCATGCAACACAAATCAACAAATAAAGATAAAATGTGAAGAACCAGGTGCAGGAAACTGACGGCTTTATGAGTTTAAAGACAAAAAGGTGCAGAAACGAGTCGTGGAGTCAAGAAACTTTACAAATAAACAACTAAAACTAAATTAAACCATGAGGAAAGGAGACTCACTGTTTGTGCAGTTAACACTAAAACCACAACAAACTTATAAGAATGGTTTGTTTGTTTGGGAGCGAGAAGAAAACCTGAAACATGAACTCAGATTAAACTTTACCGCTGAGGAAAACTCAAAAATGCTTTTTTAAAATAATTTAATCCCGGTTCTGTTCGCGCACAGACCTGAATCAAACACGACGAACAGACGGAGAGGAGCTCAGACACGGAATAAGTTCAGCAGAAACCGAAGTTCCGCCGTCATTAACGTCGGTCCGCTTCCAGCGGCCGAACGAACCGGTGGAACCGGTTATTCATCAACGCAGAACCGTTCAAACTGTCGTCCCGTTCTTTGTTCAATTAATTATCTTCTCTTTTTTTTTCTTTTTTTTACCTTTTTTTCCTCTTTCGAGAAGAGCTTGACAGCTCAGCGAGCGGCAGCCATGATGGTTTCATCCGGGTATTTACGACGCTCGCTCTGAGCTGCCGTGCCCGTTAGCCTCCGAGCTAACCGCTAAGCGTTAGCCTCCGAGCTAACTGCTAAGCGTTAGCCTCCGAGCTAACTGCTAACAGCTGTTAGCTGACGAAGCTACTCTGTCATTTTTAACCACAGTTTGGTAAAACCAGTCGCTAACTCTAACATTATTAAATAAACAACGCAGGATAACAACTCTAGATGTTGTGATCAACATTGTGTTGTTTCACTTTATTCATTTCATTTGCAGACACAAATTTAAAAGTACAAAAAAAAAAACTGTGCAATCAAAATAAAATCAAATAAAATGAAAGGCAGCAGAAGAAAAATAAATCTTATAATATCTGCCCACTTTTATACCCAAAAAATGTTCAAAAGAAACGTAAAATACAAAACAAAACAACTTAAAACACTTAAAAATGAACTGAAAATAAAATTTAAGACGCCAACTCAAACATCAATTTGCATGAATT
>NW_013952682.1:797442-798709 GCF_001266775.1 Austrofundulus limnaeus | reverse complement strand
TTATAAATGCATAGTTAAAATTATTAATTTTGAAATCCATCATGACAGGGCAGTAATGGGTTTCCATACAGTTCAGAATAAATCAGTCCATATTTAAAGATTATTTGTTGTTATTGGTCGGTGCTAAAGTCCTGAAATGTGCTGATGCTTTCATGTGTTTTTTGTTTTTTCAGTACTCACTAACCTTAGAGGAGTTTGTTAGAATCCAACAATCACTAAGTTTAAATAACATACATTCTAATAAAGTATTAAACCTAAGGTTGTGTTTTTCACCCGTTAATTGTCACTTTTAGCAGCTTCACTTGTTGGTTGAGTTGTCTGATGTCAGAATTTCCGAGCAGCACTTGAACGCACCTGTGAGGTTTGATGAGCTTCGGTGGAGCTGATTTAAAATCTGAGTCCCGCTTGTCAGCAGCGCTCGTTTCATGCACTCATTTGGTGAGTCAGTTTCCTTTTTTTAAATTAAATAATGATTCAAATAAAACCGATCCAGCCTGAAACCTGCTGACAGAAGAYCTGAGCCGTCCTGTGTCGGCTTTAAACAGGAGTTTACCTGTCTCCGCTGCGGCTGCAGGTGTGTTAAATGGAGCTGGAGGACCAATGGTGGAAGGGACAACTTGCTGCAGACATTTATCAGGCGCTGAGACACAAAGTGAGTCACTGTTTCTGCTCAGACCACATCAAAACAACCCCAACTTCCGTTTCCCATTATCTGGATTCGTGCTTTTATTTTGTGGAGTTGATGCATTTAATCTGTGCTCTCATGTAAATTTGTTTTTTTTAGCTTTATTTGCACAGATTTGCTGAGCTCTACAGGTTGTAAGTTATTTCACATTAAAATGTTCAGGGGCAGCTCCGGAAATAATTTCAGATAATTACCAAGATTGGGGTGCAAATTTAGAAATAAATGAAGCTTAAATTGCAGTTTAATAAACTTACTTAACAGAGATAAACAAAAAATAAAATAAAACCGCAGACTTAATGCACCTAATCTGCTAAATCTTTAAAAGGAGATTATTTTCTTATTTTTCACAATCTTATAAGAATGAGTGCATCMAGGTGAAGCTCTCTGTTTACCTGTTGGTTCCTCCCCTCACCTGTGGTCGTGACCAAAGAACAAGCAGTCTAAATGTTACAACCTCCTCATACTTTATCTGTATGTTAAACATTAAAGGGATCCCTGATTAGTTGTAACATTAGACTTTATTTGATATAGTTTAACTGTAAAATAAAGACTGTAAAAATACTGTAGTCTCTTTAGTTTTGT
>NW_013952682.1:786538-788875 GCF_001266775.1 Austrofundulus limnaeus | reverse complement strand
TGTGTGTGTGTGTGTGTGTGTGTGTGTGTGTGTGTGTGTGTTTGTGTGTGTTTGTGTGTTTGTTTGTGTGTTTGTTTGTTCTCAGATCACGTGTTTCTGTGTTTTGTGCCCTCACTGGTGGCTGCTGCCTGCGTGGCCGCCTCCCGCCTCATCCTCCACCTGTCGCCCACCTGGCCCCCCCGGCTGCAGCGCCTCTCAGGGTACACCTGGGACCACCTGCTGTCGTGCGCGGAGAAGCTCCTCGTGTGTGTATTTGACAGCTGGTCCACACCACGTCCTTCAACCCTGGTCCTCGCAGCCCGCTGTCCCACAGGTTGTCATGCTTCATCATCAACACACCTGACGGACAGGAGGGTGATTGACAGGCTGCTGATGAACTCGATGACATTCTGATTTAAATCAGCTGTGCTGAGTCAGAGAAACGGCTAAACCACGAGGACCAGGGTTGAAGACCTCTGATGGAGTGTGAACGCTGAGTCAGCATTTACACTATTATTTGATTGGTAACTATGGATGAATGATGGACAGATGGGTGGTTGGATGATGGATGGATGGATGATGGTTGGATGATTGATGGATGGATGGATGATGGTTGGATGATGGATGATGGTTGGGTGATGGATGGTTGGCTGGTTGGTTGATGGAGGGATGGATGATAGATGGATGGATGGATGATGGTTGGATTATGGACGATGGTTGGATGGATGATGGTTGGTTGACGGTTTGATGGATGGATGGATGATGGTTGGATTATGGTTGGATGATGGACAGTTGGATGATGGATCTATGATGTATGTATGAATGGATGGCTGGATGATGGTTGGATTGTGGATGGTTGGATGGATGATGGTTGGGTGATGGATGGTTGGCTGGTTGGTTGGATGGATGATGGATGGATGGATGATGGTTGGATTATGAATAATGGTTGGATGGATAATGGTTGGTTGACGGTTTGATGGATGGATGGAAGATGGATGGATGATGGTTGGATGATGGCTGTTTGGATGATGGATGGATGGATGATGGTTGGATGATGATCTATGATGGATGGATGGTTGGATGATGGATCTATGATGTATGTATGAATGGATGGCTGGATGATGGTTGGATGATTGAAGGATGGATAGATGATGGTTGGATGATGGATGATGGTTGGGTGATGAATGGTTGGCTGGTTGGTTGATGGATGGATGATGGTTGGATGGATGATGGTTGGATTATGGATGATGGTTGGATGGATAATGGTTGGTTGATGGTTTGATGGATGGAAGATGGATGGATGATGGTTGGATGATGGCTGGTTGGTTGATGGATGGATGATGGTTGGATGATGGATCTATAATGGATGGATGGTTTGATGGATCTATGATATATGTATGAATGGATGGCTGGATGTTGGTTGGATTATGGATGGTTGGATGGATGATGGTTGGATGATGGTTGGGTGATGGATGGTTGGCTGGTTGGTTGATGGAGGGATGGATGATAGATGGATGGATGATAGTTGGATGGATAATGGTTGGTTGACAGTTTGATGGATGGATGGAAGATGGATGGATGATGGTTGGATGATGGCTGGTTGGATGATGGATGGATGATGTTTGGATGATGGATCTATGATGGATGGATGGTTGGATGATGGATCTATGATGTATGTATGAATGGATGGCTGGATGATGGTTGGGTTATGGATGGTTGGATGAAGGATGATGAATGATGGATGAATGATGGTTGGATGATGGATGAATGATGGATGGAAGGTTGGATGGATGGTTGGATGATGAATGGATGATGGATGATGAATGATGATGGATGAATGATGGTTGGATGATGAATGTTGGATGGATGGATGATGGATGGATGATGGATGGTTGGATGGATGATGGATGATGGATGGATGAATGATGGATGGATGGTTGGATGGATGGATGTTAGATGAAACTCTTCAGCTTGATTGGGTCCAGTATTCGGTGATATTTAATATTTGTGACTTGAATAATTTGTATTTTTTAGTTTTATTTACAAAACYTTTTCCACATAAAATCTTTGATTTATTCTGAGTTTCTGTAAAAACTTCGTTCTGTTTCTGTTTGATGCTACTTTTAGCTTTTAGCTACTGTCTTGCTAATTGTAGCTGTTAGCATCTTTTCTATGGATTGTTTCCTCTTCAGAGGTCCTGTCAGCGAGTCTCATCCTCCATGTCTCTTTGTCCAAACCCTGTCCCCTGTCCTCGCTCTGTCCTGTGTATACACTGTCCCCTGTGTCCTCCTGTCTGTCCCCTGTGTCCTCCTGTCTGTCCCCTGTGTCCTCCTGTCTGTCCTCTGTGTCCTCCTGTCT
>NW_013952682.1:783043-784192 GCF_001266775.1 Austrofundulus limnaeus | reverse complement strand
CTTTGACTTTTTTGTATTTGATGGATAGGCACGTCACAGGCACTTTAAATTTTGAACTTCCTAAATTTAAAAACGCAGTTAGTTTTGCTACTGCAGGACAAAACGAGCACACCAGAACCAGTGACTTCCACTGAATCTCAATTTTCCAAACAGGAAGGACCGGAGCTGTTCTGGTCAGATATTGTAGAAAATATTCAGACACGTTTAGTTCCAGATTTAAAAAAACAACAACTTTTATTTTTCCACAACATGTGTCTGTGGTGTTTTAAATAAGGCAGCAGGAGCAACATGTTCTGTTTTATACAGATCTTTTTACAGAAATCAGCTCCACGAGGGGCTGAGAACTCTCCAACACATCATAAWGTTAAAACAAACTCAGAAGTTTGATTCTGAAACATCTGGTGTGGAACTTCTCTTACATTCGACACATGAGTGATGCAGTTCTGTTAAAAAGGTGAATACAAAACAGGTGTTTGTGAACTAAAGCTGAATGTGGGCGTGTTTCTGTTCTGCTGCTGCTCATATTTAAGACAAAAAAAAAACATCTTGCAGATTAGTTAGTTAGTGAATCCTATCATGTTTACCTTTTAAATATATTAATTTTGACAAAACTCAACAAAAGCACAAACCTAACTCCATAATCCGATTGTCAGAATGACGTTTACATGCATGTAGTTTATTCTAAAAGGATAAATCAGGATTTACTGATGCAGACACAAACCAGAATAATCCAAAGTGTTTCAGCACTGAGCTTATTTTAGA
The DNA here is from genome assembly GCF_001266775.1 of Austrofundulus limnaeus. NCBI lineage: Eukaryota > Metazoa > Chordata > Actinopteri > Cyprinodontiformes > Rivulidae > Austrofundulus > Austrofundulus limnaeus. The sequence continues at coordinate 783,430 of NW_013952682.1, read as the reverse complement.
CGTTGCATAACTGTTTCATAAGCAGAAGTCTGAAAACAGACAGGATGTTGGTTCTGTGATAAAAGCATCTCAAACTCTCTGCAGCAGTTCTGTCTCTGTACACGTGTTCCCATGTGTTTACAATAAAAACCATTATTATCTGCAGACCGAACTTCGGATTCAAATGCTGAAATGTACAAATTTATTGGGAAAATATGTTTTTTAGGTTAAACAGAAAAAGTATATTTATTACAAGACTGGATTTTGATTTGAGACTCTTAAAAATTTTTATTAGTAGGAAAAGCAGCAGAAAACACTCTTCCTTTTGAATCAGGGATTATTATTATTATAATTTTATTTTTTACAGTTTGTTTGAGGTTTACTTTCCAGTCTGTTTCTTTCTGCCTG
>NW_013952682.1:780794-782111 GCF_001266775.1 Austrofundulus limnaeus | reverse complement strand
GTTTGAGAAGACAAAACAAAACAAAACAAAACAAAACAAAAAACCCTAAAGTTCTTTTTTTTCCGTTTCCGCTTTTAACGCGCGTTTTGATTGGTTCTCCTGGAGGCTGGGAGCCAATCAGCTTCCGCCTGCCATGGAGGAAGGAATAAATGCAAGATGGCTCCTCGTATAAAAACAGTCTTCTGGGTTTCCCCGGCCGAGCAGCTAAATAAGTCACTATTTCTCATCAGGGTTAAATATTTAACGGCGAGGAGCTCTGAGGGGTGAACCGAGCTTCCGCTTTCTGCTGTTTTGGAGGTATTTTCCCGGAGGGACAACACCGAAGACCTGATGGAGWTCCGGAGCTGGGTGTCTTCGTAGAGACGGGAGAGTTGGGCCGGTCGGACGGCGCTCCACCCGGCCTGGGCCGCAGCTAGCTAGCGCTACATGCTAACTGGCTAATGACGCTACCACGTCACATGTATGGGAAGAAAATATCTTGTTTGTGACTGCGCTTTGAATGCGGGACGTGGACGTTCAGAGAACAAATCATGGCTGTTTCGAGGTGAGTAAAACGTCAGTAAACCTCTCCTCCTCCACAGTTAGCTCATGTGCTAACATGCTAGCTGAAATGTAGCCGGGAGTAGCGTGGTGATGGCCGACTAACATCCAGTAAAACCCATTAACCTGGCAGATAATTCCTTACTCAGTCGAAGCAGTTGTTTGAGTTTTAATTTTATGTAAATAATCATAATAAAAAYGTGTTTTCATAGTTTGGACGGTCAGCTGTTTGAAAGTTTGGTCAGGAAAGCCGAGTTGAGATGCTGTTGGCAAAACAATCAGATCAATTTATTTCCTATTTAAACAAGTGGGTTAGTCTAGTCCACTGGTTCCCAAACTTTTTATCTTCTGACCCACAAAATATCCAYGGCAAAAACTTGTGACCCCAAATATTACTGGTCTGAGTACACAAACTTCTTGAATAACCCTAAAAACACAGGATTTTAGACAATCTAAACAGCTTGTACACAAATATAAATACTTATTTATACTTATTTTGTGTTTTTGTAATAATTATATAGAAAAGATTATGTCAGCAATTATTTTATTATCCTTTAAATAGATTTCTGGAGATTATCCAAGGTGCTTCATGACCCATAATTGGGTCCCAAGCCCAACTTTGGGAACCAAAGTGCAGTGGTTCCCAAACTTTTCAGCTTTTGACCCACAAAATAACAGCAGCAGAGACCTGTGCCCCCAACTATTTTTGGATCATAAACATTTGTATCAGTTCAACAAAACATGGGCATAGTAACATGTTTTAAACTACATTTATCC
>NW_013952682.1:778223-780648 GCF_001266775.1 Austrofundulus limnaeus | reverse complement strand
TTTAAAATGATTTCTGGAGATTATTCAAGGTGCTTCATGACCCATAATTGGGTCCCAAGCCCAACTTTGGGAACAAAAGTGCAGTGGTTCCCAAACTTTTCAGCATTTGACCCACAAAATAACAGCAGCAGAGACATGTGACCCCAACTATTTTTGGATCATAAACATTTGTATCAGTTCAACAAAACATGGGCATAGTAACAATATTTTTAAACTACATTCATCCATTTTAAATACACTAACCTCACTCCTTTGTAACAACTAAGGCAAAAATGTAATTCAGAAAATCTTTTCAGGACCCCACCTTGATGTTTCGGGACCCCACTTTGGGTCCTGACCCCAACTTTGGGAAACTCTTTACAGCTGTACTTGTGTTATTTGTAGCCTGGCCTTAATGATGAAGCTAAGTGTCTAAATAAACATCAGCTGTCCAGCATTGTTTTGTTTTTGTTTCAATGTTTTTTCAGTCCACGTGGTTTATTGGTTTTATAAATGGCTGAGTTCTCCCAGATTACTCACTTAACTGTAATTAGCATCTAGGATAGTAACAAACATCTTTAGTGTTCAGTCAATCAGTCAGTACAACTTTGTTTTCACTATAAAGCATTTTTTTATCTTAGTGTTTTACATCAAATAAACAAAATATAAAAGAGCCACCATCATAATGTCTTAATGTGACATCTTAATGTAAATAAGTTTCATATATAGGTAGGAATGAGGACATAAGAAGCTAAAATTGATTCTGCAGGTGTGATGTGACACGCCTATCCTTCAAATACAAAAAGTTAAAGAAAGCATATTTTAACTTAAGAAAATACACATGATTTTACCCATTTTGTCACATAACTGGCCTATTTTGTATTTGGCTCAGCCAAAGTGAAAYAGGAAGTGACATCAAAGGGGAACTCATTAATAAAATGAACTCTCTGGTCTTTGTTTATAAAACAAAATTATTTAAACTTTATTTCTTCTTCATCTCTCTTTGATAGAAACTAAAAATATAAAGAAACATCAGATTCTTCTCTACAGATGTGTTAGCTTTTTTAACAACGCTCTGTTTACATGCAGACATTCCCCTCTGACATCACTTCCTGTTTCTTCACATGTAAATATCTCAACAACCGTTCATCTCAGCAACATGAAACTTGTTTTGCAGCATGTTATCAGTGATATCTTTCCAAAAATGCGTTCATGTTTATTACAAAAATTTGATATCATAGGCACTTTAACATGTGTACCTGCTGTCATTGATTGTGCTTTCATTTTCAAAACACAGGAACRGGTTGAAAAATCTTTAATTTTAGTCCTGTCCAGCATCAGACCTGGCTGTTTCTGTGTTTTTATTTTATTGGACTAATTTCATCTTCCTCTCGTGTTTTCAGACTCGACCGTCTGTTTATCCTGTTGGACACAGGAACCACTCCAGTAACCAGGAAAGCAGCGGCCCAGCAGCTCGGAGAAGTTGTCAAACTTCACCCACATGAACTTAATAACCTCTTAGCAAAGGTCTGGATCCGTCGCTCAAATGTTTCAGCTGTATTGAAGTGTGGTTCTGTGGAGAAGCTTTAAATAATAGTGTTCTACCTGATGAAGATGGCCTGTTGAACCTTTGTGTTGTCAGGTCTTGACCTACCTGAGGAGTCCCAGCTGGGACACCAGAATCGCAGCGGGCCAAGCTGTGGAGGCCATCGTGAAGAATATTCCTGAGTGGAACCCGTCTCCTCGACCTAAAGAGGGTAACGATTCAGTCTTTAACTGGAACCAGTGAATTAAACCCAACTTCCTTCATTTATTTAATTGGTTTACCTTCGTTTATCTGTATGTGTTCAAACTACAGCCYAAATGTGGAAATTTGCTTTATGTGTTGGCTTGTAATTAAAGGGTTAATGTTAAGTTTCACCTTCAGTTCAGTTTGTTGTGGCCTCAGATTGAGTCACCACCTTGTTGTGGTTTGAAGAGTTTGCAGAAAAAAGGTTGAGGTAAAACACGTTCAGATGACACGTCAACAGAAAGGACTGAACTTCTGGCGTCTTTGTTACATGAAGGTTTAAACGTCTCCATCAGACTGCAGTGTGGACAGTTGAACCCTTCATATCTTGTTTTTTAATGCACAAGTGATAAAATAAAATAAAATGAGTGTTTTCACTTAACCTCTTGATATTTTTGCTCAAAATCCCATGCTGAAAATGTAACTGAGTGTATCTCAGCATTTACAAACTCTACTTAAATAATCTTTATCAAAATAAAGCAACACTTGGGAGATTTCATCAGAAGTGTCAGTATTAAAACAGCTGCTGTGGTTTTAGACATATTGAAGATGGAACATTATTTATTATTTTTCCCTCCCGTCTGAATAATGGGCCTCATGCAAGAACCGTTGGTACGCACAGATTTGTTCTTAAGTTGTGCGTACGAGTGATTTAGG
>NW_013952682.1:774869-776198 GCF_001266775.1 Austrofundulus limnaeus | reverse complement strand
TGAAATATCGCGATATTTCAGTGTGTTGATATTTTCTTACACCCCTAGTACTGAGGGAWTGGGGCTGAAGAGGTCAAGATAATTTTCTATAAAACTTTCAAGACAAGTTTAAAGTGTTTTTTATTTATTATTATTATTATTTGGGACATAAAATTTTATTTATTTTTTAATGAATATTGTGTTTAAAATAATCTCTTGTCGATGTGGAGAACAGAAGCTTGGTCACGTTCAGAGTGTTTACAGTAAATSATGTCAAACTTTGTCTCTTTCAGAAGTGTGTGCAGATTTGTCTCCGGAGGACTCGTCCTGCGATCRGTTGAATTTTTACCACTTCGACATCTCCCGCCTGCTCCGACACGGAGCCTCRCTGCTCGGCTCCGCTGGGGCCGAGTTCGAGCTGCAGGATGATAAAACCGGTGTGTTTCAGCTGCCTGTTCGCTGTCTTCTGGTTTAGAGGTGAAACGTTGAGGAGTTTCCTGAGCTGAAGAGAGCRCTCTGCTGTAAATTTAAATATGATTTGAATAAAAACAGCTCACCGTCCTTATCTTTTAATAGTTTATTTCAAACTTGTCTGATTTATTCTTGATCAGTCATTTCCTGTTCAGAGCTTTGTTTTTAAACATTTTTAACAAGTTTAAACTCCTCAAACTGCTGCTATTCTTCCACTTGTTTATGATTTCAGCACTTTGTTTTTCATGCACACCCTCTTATCTGCAGAATCAGCCTCCATTGTTCCACACACACACTTATCCTCCCCACACAATGTGTTCCTCCTAATATTTCCTCAACACGTGTACGTCTCCTTCCTGTGTGTTCCAGGTGAGATGGACCCAAAGGAACGTCTGGCTCGTCAGAGGAAGCTGCTTCAGAAGAAGCTGGGCCTGGACATGGGTGCTGCCATCGGAATGGACACAGAGGAGCTGTTCAATGATGAAGACTTGGATTATTCCTGTCAACAGGGCGGGATTAAGACTCAGGAGACTAGACCAACAGCCGGCTGCAGCTCCCGGAACCACGTGGTGAGCTTCTTCYGACACCGTTGCTCTTTAGCCTCAGATAATTACAGAAGGAAAAAGCTGAGTATCTGAGGACAGGATGTCTGGGTTTCTCTCCTGGACCTGCTGCCTCTGCAGCCTGACCACAGCTTTAGAAGGTGGAGGTTGTTTATGAGAGATTGGCTCCCAGGATGAGCCTTTTTTTTTAAAATTATAAATATCGAAACACGGAAATATCGCGACATTTCATTTCCCGAAATTGTATCGATATTCTAAAGTCCTGTATCAATTTTTTTATTAAGGTTTAAAATGTCAACTTTCCTGCCAGCCGTTC
>NW_013952682.1:772031-773950 GCF_001266775.1 Austrofundulus limnaeus | reverse complement strand
GTATAAAGACCAAACTGGAGATTAAGACTTCATGCCATGAATGTATTTAATGTGTTTCATAGAGCGACACATGTGTGCTTGGTTGTAATACAGCAGAATCCCTCAACCATCGCTTATTTTAATTTTTTTCTGTCCTTAAAATTCATTCAAAGTTGCATTAAAAAGTCTTAAATGTGACAAGTTAAAACCTGCAGATACTCTGATCTGAACACTTCCCACCAAACAGAGCTTGATAGTCTCAGATTAAAGTTCACAATCAAAAATCTGACCTGTTTTTGTTCAAATCATGTGGAAAAGCTTCACTGATGTCTCAGCTGCAGCAGAGGGACACAGAGGCTYGGGTACGGCAGGCAGTTTTATTATATAAGTCAGGTTTTTCTCTGGGTACTCTGTCCTCATGCAGACCAAAACCTGCAGGTTAGGTTCACTCTGTGATGGACTGGAGCCGTGTCCAGGTGTCCCTCACCTCTCTGCTGTAAACAATGTTTGACGTTGTACGATTCTGTGATGTTTTAAACCGTAACAATCCTGACTTCTTGGTTTTAGACGATTCAAGCTGCTGAACTGATCGACTCGGAGTTTCGACCCGGTATGAGCAGCCGTCAGAAGAACAAAGCCAAGAGGATGGCCAAACTGGTGGCAAAGCAGAAATCCAGAGACTTGGATCCTAACGAGAAGAGGTCCAGTCTTTTCATGCCTCGTTTACATCCACGTTTGTTAGCTTTAACAGAGAAATGTTCCTTTTTTAATCCACGTATTAACTTTCACCTCAGCGGGTCCCACTGAAATGATTTTATTTTTATTTTTTAGCAACGACAGTTTTGAAGGTGAACCYGAGGAGAAACGAAGAAAAACCACCAACGTTGTCATCGACCAACCAGCAACTGAACATAAAGTCTTGATTGACAACGTCCCAAATAACTCCAGTCTTCTGGAGGAGGTAAAAATACCAGAAAGGCTTCATAAACGTTGGGTTTGGAGTTTTGTGTTGATGTTGTTGTGATYTTTAGACACACGAGTGGCCTCTGGAGAGCTTCTGTGAAGAGCTGTGTAATGATCTCTTCAACCCATCATGGGAGGTAAAACTGGACTCGTACTTTCAACTGATAGGATCTAAAATTAAGCATCTARTAAACAAAAAAAGTCTTTAAAAACAACAAACAGTTTTGAAAGTAAACAACGTGTTGACAGGTTCGACACGGTGCAGGGACGGGTCTTAGAGAAATTCTCAAGTCTCACGGCGCTGCAGGGGGGAAAGTTGTTGGAAGTACTGCAGAACAGGTAATCATTCATTCATGTTTTTGTTTTTTAAATCTGTAAATGTGACCCATCACCTCGAAATGAGGATTAACTCAAATTTGTTCAAAGTGACCTCATCATATTCTCAGATTCCTGCTTTAAATCTACATTTTGATACTTAGATCATCCTGATTTCATTAGTAGATCCAGAGATATCAGTGTTTCCCCTACCATTATACAGCCGAATTATAAAGACSAATTTCCTAGGGGAAACACTGGATATTATTTAATTTGTTTTGTTGGTTACAATAATACATAAAGATTTGGTCTAAAACTGAATTTTATGTGATTTTAATGAGGATGTTTTTTAGGGTTGGCAGTGAATTTCATTATCGATTTGTTGTGTTGCACGATTTATGCGTCCCTCGCCATGTCGGAGCCGTTTACGTCACCCGCAGAGCGTTGTCAATGCTGGCTGACCTAAATAAAGTTTAGAAAGAAAAAAAAACTCTACCTGTAAAGATCTGCCCACTCTGAGACTCTCGAGTGTTTTTAATTAATAGTAGTTTTAAATCTAAAAATCACATTTTATTATTTTAATCTTTTTCTCATTCAGCAACCTATTAAATTTCTATGTTTCATCTATGAAAAATACACATTTTTTTCAGTTAATATTAAAT
>NW_013952682.1:766737-771840 GCF_001266775.1 Austrofundulus limnaeus | reverse complement strand
GATTAATCGATTATTAAAATAATCGTTAGTTGCAGCCCTAGATTTTTTTTATGTTATTTGAAAAAAAAACACAAAAGTATTTGAATATTGTGATTTTCCCAGCTGGAAAAAAACAAAAGCTTTGATAGCTCACAGTGAATATAATATAACATTTTAAGGCGTTTTTTTTTTCTCATAATCGGGTTTATTGTTGCTAATGCTCAAAAAAGTGCTCAAAAATTTCTTTTAGGATAAGTTTATTGAAAATGATGCATTGATAACATTTATTTGATATATTTTGACAAAATGGAATTTTTGCAAGCGTTTTAATCAAAACACTATCTGCCTGTTTCTCCAAATACAACTTTTAGACTTAATCCTCGTTTCGATGTCACGGCTCACAAATTGTGTTCAGAGCTTCACGTTGTTTGTTTGTTTGTTTGTTTGTTTAGATGCTGCGACAGCATCAGGCGTGGATCGAGGATCTGGTCATCCGTCTCCTCTGTGTGTTTGCCTTGGATCGCTTTGGAGACTTTGTTTCAGATGAGGTGTTTTTTTTTTTCTTACTTTACAGTCTTCATAGATGATCTTTTGTATTGTTGTGTTTGTTTTTACGTGTTGTGCTTGTGTGTTGTCAGGTGGTGGCTCCGGTCAGGGAGACGTGCGCTCAGACTCTGGGTGTGGCCCTCCGTCACATGAAAGAAAACGGCGTTTCCAAGACGGTGGACGTCCTGCTGAAGCTGCTGAAGGAGGACCAGTGGGAGGTCCGCCACGGAGGCCTGCTGGGGATCAAGTATGCCTTGGCTGTCCGGCAGGTACCGYCACTTAATGTGTATGAGAAGACTGTAACTGTGTAAATGCACCATGTTAGTGAAAATAAATAGTAAGATTAGAAGGAAAATACATGAACAGGAACAAAGTTTATTTATTTATTTTTAATCCATTTAAATTAATTTGAGACACAGATAAAAAGAAAATCCACTAACTGTGCTACATTAGATGTTATGTGTGGTGCTAACTGTGCTACATTAGATGCTATGTGTGGTGCTAACTGTGCTACATTAGATGCTATGTTTGGTGCTAACTGTGCTACATTAGATGCTATGTGTGGTGCTAACTGTGCTACTTAGATGCTATGTGTGATGCTAACTGTGCTACATTAGATGCTATGTGATGCTAACTGTGCTACATTAGATGCTATGTGATGCTAACTGTGCTACATTAGATGCTATGTGTTATGCTAACTGTGCTACATTAGATGCTATGTGATGCTAACTGTGCTACATTAGATGCTATGTGTGATGCTAACTGTGCCACATTAGATGCTATGTGTGATGCTAACTGTGCTACATTAGATGCTATATGTGATGCTAACTGTGCCACATTAGATGCTATGTGATGCTAACTGAGAGATTTTTCTTTAGTGGTGATATCTTTTATTTTGTGTCTCAGGACCTGATTTCCATCTTACTGCCCCGGGTTCTGCCTGCTATCACTGACGGCCTTCAGGACCTGGATGATGATGTCAGGGCGGTGGCGGCTGCAGCACTCATCCCAGTGGTGGAKGGTTTAGTGCAGCTTTTACCTAATGAGGTCAGAGGTCAAATTAGTTCTCTTGTTTTTCATCTCAATAATTTCTGCTGTCCTTCGTGTTTATAAATTTAGAATATTTTGATGCCTTACAGGTACCCTTCATYGTCAACACATTATGGGATGCTCTTCTGGACCTGGATGACCTCACTGCCTCCACCAACAGCATCATGACCTTGCTGTCCCTGCTGCTGACCTATCCACAGGTCCGACAGTGCAGGTGAGTCTCTGGAAGAAGCCCTGTCATTTATATTTGTTACTAAAAATATTTTAACACGTCGTCTTCCTTGTTGTAGCCTGCAGCAGTCGCTCACAGTCCTGGTTCCTCGGGTTTGGCCGTTCTTGAGACACACAATCTCATCGGTTAGAAAGGCGGCGCTGGAAACGCTGTACACTCTGCTGTCCAAGGCCGACCAGGTAAATTCAGCCGATGTAACTCTCCAGGTGTTTGTGATGAAGGAGCAGCCAAAGTGTAGCTAAAGGCTAAGACTGAAGAAACGGTGTCAGTTTTAGTGTTGGCTGTTTAAAAACTGTTTGTGTTGTTGTTTTGTTGTTTACTTCAGAGTTGTGCAGTTTGGATAAACCCCATCTTACAAGATATGCTGCGACACATTTTCCAGTCCTGCATTCTGGAAAGCAACGAGGAAATCCTTGAACTGATACAAAAGGTTTGTTTTAAAGATGATTGATTTATTCCTCTGGGATTGATTTATTCCTCTGGATTCACTCTCTGAAGTGTGTTTTGGTGCCTGGAGATGATTTTTTTTTTGTTTTGTGTGTGTGCAGGTGTGGATGGAGCTGCTCTCTCAGGTCCCGCAGCAGTTGGTGGTGGCAGCCAGCTGTCCGTGGATGGGAGCCTGGCTCTGCCTCATGATGCAGGCCTCACACATTCCTATAGACCTGAACATGCTGCTGGAGGTCAAGGCCCGCTCCAAGGTTCAGGAACTTCAGTTTTTTTWWTKRWTTTAATTTGTGGACAAAGTCATAAATAAATCAGATCCTCTGTTGTTTTCTGAATCATAACTTAGATCTAGTGATAATGTCACTAATTGGCAACACTGCTCCGCTCTGCTCACTCCCAAGTCCCGTGTCCAGTCAAACTGCAGCCTGTGCTGTTAGAAAATCTTGTGAGATTATCTCAAATGTGATTAATCGTTCAGCCCGATCTGCCTCCACCTTTTCATGTCAGAGTTTCAGATTAAAATCTGACTCAGAGTAACGCGTGCTCACTTCATTGTCTCGACAGGATAAAAGCGGCATGAAGGCACGCCAAGGGACCAATCAGGTGAAGGAAACGGTTCAGGAGTACATAGCCGGTGCTGAGACGGTGACAGAAGATCCTGTGACGAGGGACTATGTGGTGGTTCGTGCTCGACTCATGGCTGCAAGGTAAGTTAAACCTACCTGACTGAAACAGTCCGCTTTTCACTTCCTGTCAAATAAAATGTGTGTTTCTGTAGGGCAGTGTATTGGCTAGGATTTGGCAACATGATGCTCATCATGACAGAGGTCACGATATATCGCGATAATGTACGCAAGGCAATATTTTGCCATTTTTTTAATTATGATTAGCCTTATTAGCCTGACATTCTGGCTAATTGGGGATTGTTGTCAATCTTACCTCGGCTTAGAAGACAGTGGGTGTTGGTGTAATCCGCTCAGATTCAGCTCTCGGTTCATGGTGCTAATGTTTGAGATAAAGTTACGAGGAATTTACACTACATGCGTTCCGTCTCCGCAGCAAATACGCACCCATTATAATCAATGAGAGTGTTTTACACTGGCTGCGCAGGGCGGTGGTGAACTGATGGCAATCCTGCAAAATTAGAGCCGATCTTATTTCCTGCTGGAGCTGCGCCAGAGTCAATTTTTAAAGATTACGTCACACCACCAGGAAAAGGAATGAGCACAGCATCCGTATTTTCAAAATAAGACACTTTTAGGCTGGATAATTTGTCGGAATAATGTCGAAATTGCGGCTRTATTAATAAATATATGGATATATTTCTACACAAATGCTGTCAGAATGTATGGTTCTGTTTGGGAAGCAGATAGAAACATATATATGTGTACACACATGATACACGTGGATTTTATTTTGAAATCAGAAGTTTCAGAAAGACGACAGCGAGACAGTTTCAACATGGACACCAAAAGACTTTATATCGTTGTTTTCAGCTGTGTTTGGAGTTCGTCTTTCACAGAATTAATTATGTTTTGCTGTGACTTCGACATTTATCACTGCATTTATCGCGCGATCTCCTTCCTCCACACTCTCTGTCGGACCGGAGCGGATTCTGTATAAAGTGAGACACAAACGAACAGCTGCGCACCGCAGTGCAGCGGAGACGCATGTAGTGTAAATCCGGGGTCATACTCTCTGGCTGCTCAGGAGGGGAGGAGCCAGACGGCGAGCTGACTGCTGGTCGGAGGCAAAACTACAACATGAAACTGAACTGTCTGCATGAAGTTTTTACATTTTAAACCTCAACTTAAAATCGATACAGTATCAGGACATGAAATATGATATTTCAGTGTGTCTGTATATTTTTATCGTTGTACTGCAGGTTGCTGGGCGCTCTGTGCAGGTGCATCTGCGACCCTCAGCTCAACGCTGCGTCTCAGGAGATCAGACCCGCCGAGTCTTTAGGCCAGCTGCTCGTCTTCCACCTCAACACCAAGTCCGCCCTGCAGCGGATCGCCGTGGCGCTGGTGCTGAGCGAGTGGGCGGCGCTGCAGAAGGTGAGGCTGAATGGGACCGGCGGTCCGGCGGAGTCGAGCGGGTCCAGGAGGCCTGATTCAGTTTTGTGTCGTTCCTTCAGGACTGCCAGACGGTGTCGACCACGGTGCAGCCTCGGCTCCTGGCCATCCTGACAGAGCAGCTGTACTACGATGAGATCGCCATCCCCTTCACACGCATGCAGAACGAGTGCAAGCAGCTCATCTCGCTACTCGCTGACGCACACGTGGACCTTCAGGACCGCCTCAACTGCAGCGTTTTCACCATCGACCAAGCCAACGAGCTGGTAACACGCAACATTACTTTCACCAGAAACTCAGAATGGTCTGAGGTGCAGCTAAAAACTGATTCTACCTCCTAGAGCTGGGCAGTACGGCAAAAAAATTATTACGATTAATATTTCCATATCATCCGATCACGATTAATATCACAATTTTTTTATACTTAAAAAGTGACTGAAAAATAATTTTACGAATAAATGGCTACAGAAATAAAAACAATGGCTGTTATTTTACTTTCACTGATATAACAAACAGCTGTGGTTCAGGAGAACATTAAATTATTTTTGTGAAATATTTAAAATGTTATTTACCAAGGAAAAAAACATTTGTGTAAATCAAAGAATGTCACATTAATAAAGTTATCCTTTTGTAAAATTAAAGTTTTTTAGAATTGAATTTCACATTAAATGTGATGAAGAAACATAACCCTACAAACAGCAACAATTTGTGCACACTTTGAATAGGATCTAAGCTCATTATTTACTTTTGTTATAGAAAGACACCCCACCCACC
>NW_013952682.1:762434-763950 GCF_001266775.1 Austrofundulus limnaeus | reverse complement strand
ATATAAAATAAACCAAAACCAAAAAATATACAAATCAAAATAAAATAAAAGGTAACAGAGGAAGAATAAATCTTATTATGTCTGTCCCTTTTCAACCCAGAATATATTCAAATGAATCATAATTTACAAAACAATACTAAACGTAAAATAAAATAATAAAATCAACAACATGAAAACATAAACTGAAACAACAAATCAAATGGCTTCACATTTTTCATATCTTCAAAAAACTTTCTTTTATCCGTYTCTTAAATATATACATTGATCTAGCCTTTTTAAGATCATCTTCCAGACCGCTCCATAATCCTGTACCTTAGATTAAAGTACCGTTTTCAGTGAGACTTGGCTGATTTCAGTGATTTTTACTCTGTTGGAAGCGGTCCACAGCAGTCCATAGAAAGTCTCATAGATGTGACCGTTTCATTAAAATAATACAGTTTTCTTGTATTAAAATTAAATATTCTTTAAAAGCTGAATTGATAGCAATGAAAGGTTTGTATGTTAAAAATTCTGGGACCGTTTGTTTCTGTTAATGTGTCAGTTTGGTCTTAAATGTCATTCCTGAAGGCCTTAAAAGATCTTTAAAAGATCTTATATTTAACGTACTGAAACCTGCATGAACCCTGAAAATGACCCAGCCCTCCCACCTGTAACAGCACCTGGACGTGTTCCCTGTTCCTCAGGTCACCACCATGTTCRCAGAGACCACGGCGAACCTGAACGTGAAGTCCAAACAGTGGCTGGCTCTGGAGAGCAAGCGGCAGCAGGCTCAGGCCACGGTGAGCGAGACGAACACGGAGTGGCAGCAGCTGCACCAGCGCGTGCACCTGTTCGCGGCGTGCGCCGTCATCAACCTGCAGATGCTCCCCGACAAGCTGAACCCGGTGGTGCGGCCTCTGATGGAGGCCGTGAAGCGCGAGGAGAACGCTCTGATCCAGAGCTACGCCGCCGCCTTCATCTCCAAGCTGCTGCAGCAGTGCGCCGGCCGCTCGCCCTGCCCCAACCCCAAGATCATCAAGAACCTGTGCGCCTCGTGCTGCGTGGACCCCGCGGTCACCCCCCTGTCAGGCTGCCCYGTGCCCCCGTCACAGGATCCTGTCAGAGGTGAGGGGTGCTGACAGCAGTGCTGTGGGAGGGGGCGGGGTTAAAATTAAYGCTTCATCTTTTTGTTTCATCTTCGTTTAAGGTGGTGGCTCAGAAMGAGATGGCATCCATCACATCGTCAACAAAACCCGAGGGATCATCACTCTGTACCGCCACCAAAGGGCCGCGTTCGCCATCACCAGTAAGAGGGGTCCRGCCCCTAAAGCCCCCAAAACCCCCACCACAGAGCTTCCACCAGGCAGCACCATCAGCACCGAYAACGACGAGGTACAGGAAGTCCTAAAACGTTTGAACTTAGGGCTGTGTGGTATATGCAGTCGACGGTAGAAACAATATAAAGCTGTCCTGCAGTATAAATATAGCTTCTACCTGTCATCAGTAGGGGTGTCCCGATCCGATATCAATATCGGAT
>NW_013952682.1:759170-760520 GCF_001266775.1 Austrofundulus limnaeus | reverse complement strand
GAATATTTGATGTCCTTATAAAGAGGAAACCTCTAATTATATTTGATTATTGAGATTTACCAGATAAAAAGAAACAAAACTTTACTAACTCACAGGGAAAATCTTAAAATTTTTAAGCATTTTTCCTCAAAATCTTTTTTTTTTTGTTGCTACTGCTCAAAACAGTGCTTCAAAATGTTGTTTTATGATTATATTTCAGACAGCTCATTCAAATGATACATTAAGGCTTTTATTCATTATATTTTGACAAAATGCAATTTTTGTTAACATTTTAGTCAAAACACTATATTTTCCTATTTTTCAATATACCACTTTTGGACTAAATCCTCGTTTCGATGTGACGGGTCTAGGGTTGGGCAATATTGGCAAAAAAATTTAACACGATTAATTGCGGTAGTTAGCCGATAATGATAAATTTGACGATTAATCCCTTGGAGTCCCTGGACATCCTTGTCGTAGTCACATGACTAATTTAGTGGCTTAGATTTCCTCTTCATAAAAATCTGTTCCATATTGTGTCAAAATTACAGACTTCAGGTTATACATCAGTTTTTTAATTGTGTTGATAGATAAATAAATTACAGATTTTTTTGATGTTCGTCATATTTGAAGCAGAGAGGAGCACTGACCGGACTCTGCCTGCTGGCATTAATCCTGTTAATCGTCAAGTGCCAAAAAATAATCAATGTTTTTTTGACGATTAATTGCACACGATACATTATGCCCAACCCTAGACGGGTCACATATTTTCTCATAAATGCAGAATTCTTGTCTTTGTAATGTTCGATTTTAGCTCCAGTTTTTCTACCTTCTTTAGATGCTGTCCTCGTTTGAACTTTAACAGTTTGTTTAAAGTCTTCAGGAGTGACTCGACTTTAAGTCGCTCTGTTTTCACAGTTTCTGTAGTTTTTAGGAAAATGTGTTGGTCTCAGAACTGTCAGCTCTTCCTTCAGATTGTCCTTGACCAGCGTGTGTCCAGGTGTCATGGAGCAGCTGGACGTGGACATCGTGCCCTACATCGTGCTGCTGGTGGTCCCRGTGTTGGGCCGGATGAGCGACCCCGGCGACAGCATTCGCTTCATGGCCACTCAGTGTTTCGCCACGCTGATCCGCCTGCTGCCCCTGGAGGTACGCACACCCAGACAGATGTGAAGTCTGCGGCCAGGTGTCAGGGCCAGGTCTCTGGATCRATTCGATTTCTATTCATAAGGTTCTAAATCAATTCATCACAATTCGACTGGATCTGCTCTTACATAATGAAAATGGTTCAACAGTAGCTGCGTTTCCACTGCAAATGTTCGCAAAACTTTGTTGATATTCTGTTAATGTCGAAACACAGTTTCACAACTG
>NW_013952682.1:755746-757675 GCF_001266775.1 Austrofundulus limnaeus | reverse complement strand
ATGTAATTAATTCAGAAAATCTTTTCAGGACCCCACCTTGAAGTTTCGGGACCCCACTTTGGGTCCCGACCCCAACTTTGGGAAACGCTGGTCTAAAGCTAATGTTAGCGCTGAGTGTCACCTGGATGTAAATATACGGCAAGCCAGGAGTGACAAAATATATAAACGTGTTTCAGACACTTAAAACAAGACTCCATGAGGAAGATGGATCTGTGAATCGATTTTCACAAATTTAAATTAAATCAATCCAAGATTTATTTATTTATTTATTTATACCCAGCCCTAATGATGTCATTGTTTAGATGATGGAAAACTGTGGAGAAAAGTTCATCCTGTTTGTTTTTTTTATCTGAACTTCTGTTTCCTGGTTTAATTCGAAGTCGGACATAAAACCTGACAGGTGTGTGTTTTCTGTTCCCAGGCAGGTATGCCAGACCCACCTGTCATGTCTGCCGACCTGATCGAGCAGAAAGCCAGAGAGCGCCACTTCCTGGAGCAGCTWCTAGATGGGAGGAAGCTGGAGAACTACAAGATCCCTGTTCCCATCAAAGCTGAGCTCAGGAAGTACCAGCAGGTAAGTGGAGTGGTGTAAACAAACGAAAAGGTCCAGCCAGTCCAGCGGGGGTGCAACAGACAGACCGTCTGCTTTTAAAGAGCTTTAAACAGTGAAGGAGTTGATTTTATGACTCTTTGATTCCTCCGTTATTAATCTCATCTTGTGTTTTCAGGATGGAGTGAACTGGTTGGCCTTTCTGAACAAATATAAGCTGCATGGGATACTGTGTGATGACATGGGTCTGGGAAAGACGCTGCAGTCCATCTGCATCCTGGCAGGAGATCACTACCTCAGGTACCGAGTCTGAGCTGCACCTTCACCAAGACGCTTGTCTTTTTAATGCCCACAGTGAATCTAAACAACAAATCATAATAATAATAACTTGAGACGGATTAATTCATATTGTTCTAAATATTCAGCTAGATTTGAAGAGATGAATTGTGGAGAGACGTTCAAAATACAAATAATGTCACTAATGAAGTATTAATAAATATTCCNTCTTTTTCACCAGTAGAAACAGACGGTTGTTGATCACGTGACTCCTGTGATGTGAAAAAAGTGTTTCCATTGCAGTTTTGTGAAAAACACCAGTTTCAATACGACTGAAAAATCACCTCATCCTAGTGCAAAAACATTTTGTTGAAAAACTTACTTTTTTTTGGAAATTGACGTGTTTCCATTGAGCAAATTTATTTTCTAAATTCTAATTTGCGCATTTTCATGGTCAATGGAAACGCAGCTACAAAACACATTATCACTTTTTTCTCTTCAACATAAACAACAGGTTTTAAGGACAAACTTTTAAATTAAACTGTTTAATCTTGAAGGAAAACGGTTACACGTTAAAAGGTTTTCAAGTAAAAAGGAATTGCAGGTGACAGTGTTTGATTTTTAAGAATTTGTAATGTTTCTGTTAGCTTATTAAAACTTATTACTTAAACCTAAACAAATACAACATGTCATCACTGTGGATTTCATTAAGACGTTTCTTAAAGTTTAAAAATAATAATATTGGTAACAAAACTAAATGATTTTGTTAGAATGTGGTCTTTAACACATTTAAACATGCTGTGAACAGTTCAGTCAGATGTTTACAAACTGTAGTTTTGGTTCGAGCTCCTAAYGAGCCGCTCGTCTCTTAGTTTTCTSTAYGACGTAGGAGCACAAGTCTTTACAAACTAAAGTCACCRTGGTCTCTGTTGTCTTTAAGTTCTGCTGAGAATCACCTCTAACGTTACGGATTCCTTAGTTTCTGTTGTTTTGATCCAGACAACTTATCTAAAGCAGTGGTTCCCAAACTTTTTGTCTTCTGACCCACAAAATATTCATGGCAAAAACTTGTGACCCCAAATATTACTGTCTGAGTACATGAA
>NW_013952682.1:743785-752293 GCF_001266775.1 Austrofundulus limnaeus | reverse complement strand
CCAGGATGTGACACAAAAACCTGAATTATGGAACTGAAAGTGAAAGTAGTCAAACTGAAGTTTTAATAAACCAAAATACAGTTTCAAAGCAAATTAATTCAATTTAGTAAAATTTATTTTCAAACCAATGCATTTAATTTCAAATTCTGTACATTCAGATTCAATCTGAGTGATTCAGATTCACTTCCTGCTGACACAAGATTTATCCCATAGAGGCGCTCCTGTTTATTATTATTATTATTATTATTATTACTACTACTACTATTATTATTATTATTGTTTTGTATCCTCCTCAGAAACATAAAGTTTAATTACTGCATTCTCGATGAGGGTCACATTATCAAGAATGGGAAAACCAAACTTTCCAAAGCCATTAAACAGTTAGCTGCTAACTTCAGAGTCATCTTATCAGGAACACCTATCCAGGTGAGCGCTCAGCACCACGTGTTGTTGATTTGACTCCACGGACGCCTTGACGTTTGTCCCCTCGTGTCCTCAGAACAACGTCCTGGAGCTCTGGTCCTTGTTCGACTTCCTCATGCCGGGCTTCCTGGGAACGGAGCGTCAGTTTGCTGCTCGCTACGGGAAACCCATCCTGGCCAGCCGAGACGCCAAGAGCTCCTCACGAGAACAGGAAGCAGGTATGTTGGCTCTTCTCTTKTAAAGKGYCTGTGACATCATATTTTTGTAATAAATGTGAATGTGTTTTTGGAAAGAGAACATTGATAACATGTTGCAAAACAAATTTCACGCCATTGAGATGAACAGTTTTTGAGATATTTGCATGTGAAGAAACAGGAAGTGATGTCAAAGAGTGATGCTACAATAATTAGAGAAGAATCTGATGTTTCTTTAGATTATTTTCAGTCACTATCAGAGTTGAAGAAGAGTTTAAATAAGATTGTTTCAATAAACAAAGACCAGAGTTTATTTTCTTAAAGAGTTCACCTTTGATGTCACTTCCTGTTTCACTTTGCTGAGCCAAATTCAAGAGAAAATATGCCATTTATGAGRCAAAATGGGTAAAATCATGTGTATTAAGCTAATTTTCTTAAATTTAAATGTTTTCTTTGACTTTTTGTGTTTGAAGTAAATGCATGTCACAGGAACTTTAATGTTTTTAATTAACCTGCACTCTGTTAGTGGTTCTGATGGTTTGTTCTCCTCGTTAGGAGTCCTGGCTATGGAAGCCTTGCATCGACAGGTGCTGCCTTTCCTTCTGAGGAGGATGAAGGAGGATGTGCTCCAGGATCTTCCTCCTAAGATAATTCAGGACTATTACTGCAACCTGAGCCCTCTGCAGGTACTTCTCTCTCTACAGCTAGTATTTAATTTAAAACTCACATCCCTATCCTGGTGTCGAATTTCAGATTTGACTACAGTAGACTTCAACCAGTGGTGGATGTAGGATTTTACAGCGTAAGGGGCCACAGTATTCAGAGGGGCCAAGTATTTGTTCATCCTTGCACACAAATCCCCAGTTTTTGTAAAGTTTATACATTTAATCACACGTGTTCAGACATTTATACAAGCTTGCGCAATAAATTCTCCTTATCAGTTTTACATGGTTGAGTGAAGCTGACCCCTCCCAAAAAATGAACCACAGAAAAACAAAATGCAAATTGGATGAGTGTTTAGTGCATCGTTTGTGCACTTGAAATTGTCGTTTGTGCTGCTATGGTTTTTTATATGTTAAAGATTATTTGCAAGGGTCATTCAGGGGTCACCATCGCTCCAAAATGAACCAAACTAGTCGAATTTCGTAGTGCTTTGTGTGAGCAGGTTTGTGCCGTTGAAACAATTGTTTGTGCTGCTATAATTTATAAGATATTACACGTTATAATTTCGGACGTTGGCCTGAATTGTTTGACGTCACAGACACGTGATCCTCCGAAATTATAACGTGTAATATCTAATAAATTATGGCAGCACAAACAGCCGTTTCAACGACACAAACCTGCTCACACAAAACACTACAAAATTCAACTAGTTTGGTTCATTTTTGGTTCATTTTGGAGCGAGCGGGTGGGATGGTGACCCCTGAATGACCCTTGCAAATAATCTTTAATATATATAAAACCATAGCAGCACAAACGATGCACTAACCACTCATCCAATTTGCATTTTATTTTTCTGTGGTTCATTTTTTGGGAGGGGTCAGCTTCACTCAGCAATTTTACATGATTTTTTACAGTTCATAAATAAAACACTCAAATACACATGTAAGAAAATCTAGCCATCGTTGTCAGTAAACTTTTTTTCTGTAGGATTGTTCAAAAAAAACTAAGCTTGCTTCATGTTGGAGTTTCCTATTTGACTCACTGGCGCCACCAGTGGTTGGAGGTGGAACTGCAGCCACCATCATTTTTCTTGGGCAAGGACGGATGAGTGAAAGGACGGGGCACTTAAGGGGGCCAATCAGACTTCAGATGGGGCCAGTGGCCCCGACCCCTGAACCACCCCTGACTTCAACACCAGCTAACTTTAAGTTGAACTAATGATCATCTTTGCAGATCCAGCTTTATGAAGACTTTGCAAAGTCCAGAGCCAAGGCCAGTGTTGATGACAGCATCTCTCTGGCCTCTGGTGAAGAAGAGGAGAAGCCCAAACTGAAGGCTACAGGTCATGTCTTCCAGGTATGTTTTTATTTAAATTTTTAGTTTTTTTTATTTAAAAATTTATTTCAAACAGATTTTTAAAAATGAGAAAACAAGCAATCAGTAGGACAAAGAAAACAAAAACCAAGAACCCAATTAGCACTACTTTTCTGTTTGAGACGGAGTAGGAAGAAGTAAAGACTTATTTAATCCTATCCCTTATCTCACTTTAATGGTGTTTTACTTACATATGCACTAATTAACAAAATTTGCAATTAAATCCATGTTATGGCATTCATATGCCTGTTCAACATACTGTGCCAATAATCGTGTTTCCATCAAGGCTGTTTGATGCGCACTTAGAAGTGTCKCATTAAAAATGCGAAAAAAGTCCGATGGAAACAGCAAAATTCAAAAAAATCCTCAATTCGCTAAAAAGTTTTTACTGGTTTTTGGATGATTTGCAAAGTAGTTAATGCGCAAAACGGGAGATGGAAACATGCTTTCAGATTATATTCTGACGTAGCGCATATTTACCTCACTGTTTCAACTGTTTCCACTTTCCTGCCTCGTCCCGGATGTTGGCATRAATGCGCGAAAACATTGCGTTTATTTCCCTACGTCTCCTGGCAGCGTTAAACATAGCCTGTAGCTGAATAGATAGAATAATTACAACTTGCCCAATAGCAAGGCATTCACAAAGAAATCGCTCCATTTTCCTGAGATATTAGCCTCTGCTAGTTAGCAAGTTTCACTTCCTGTTTACTACTGTAGGTGTCACCTCGAGTGAAGAAACAAGATTTACTGCCTGGAAGCAGGCCTCGGACAGGCCTGACGAGAGGACAGGAACTCTGTCACAAATTGAACTGTATTTAGGCCATGACAGGTCATTCTAACCGTGGAAGAGAACCCCTCAGTTCTCTTTATCAGATAATGGACAGAACAATCTCTTYTGTTMRTGAWWCATTYKTWGTTWAACWAMRAATGWWTCAYKAACARAAGAGATTGTTCTGTCCATTATCTGATAAAGAGAACTGAGGGGTTCTCTTCCACGGTTAGAATGACCTGTCATGGCCTAAATACAGTTCAATTTGTGACAGAGTTCCTGTCCTCTCGTCAGGCCTGTCCGAGGCCTGCTTCCAGGCAGTAAATCTTGTTTCTTCACTCGAGGTGACCCCTACACTACCGCAAAGCTTGTCGCCGACGTCTGACGTAATCACGCGTTGCGTAGCCTCGTCTGACGTAATCACGCGTTGCGTAGCCTCGTTGCGTAGCCTCGTCTGACGGAATCACGCGTTGCGTAGCCTCGTCTGACGGAATCACGCGTTGCGTAGCCTCGTTTATTCACAACAGTCGAGAGGGAAACTAGATGGAAACTGTCTAGATTTGAATGTTTACATATTAAATTTTTTGCGAATTTTGAAAAGTTCGATAAAAATTCACTACAGCTGGATGGAAACACGATTAATGAGCCAACAAACAATTTATACTACAGACAAAAAAATTACAAACTAACTCTAAAACAAGAAAATCTACGAATTCATATTGATAATAATATAAATAATAATAATGACAATCTTAAATGACCGCGGGGGGGTGGTCCATTGTCTAATGTATGTGACCCATCACATCGAAATGAGGATTACTGTATTTATTTATGTATAATATTAGAAATTTAACCCTAAAAATCATCCATAAAGTGGGRGATAGTATTATACACGGGTTATTGATATTTAGATTTTTATGTTTTGTAAGCTCAAAAAATAGTGATTGTATTATACATGAATAAATACGGTAAATTTAAAAGTGGTGTATGGAGAAATAGGCAAACATAGTGTTTTGATTAAAACACTAAAAACTGAATTTCTTCAAAATAAAACAAATAAATGCCTCAATGTTTTTATTTGAATGAACTGTGTGAAATAAAAAAAAAATTTGAAGCACTTTTTTGAGCAGTAGCAACAAAAAACCTGATTTTGAGGAAAATTCCCTCTAAATTTTGAGATTTTCCCTGAGAGTTAGCAAAGTTTTTTTTTTTCCCAGCTGGGAAATATCAGTATTTAAATACTATTTGAGATTTCCTTTTATAATGAAATAAAAATTTCCTCATTAAAATAACATGAATTTAGGATTCAGATCGAATATTAATGTATCATCGTAACGAATAAGACAAATTAAGTCGTATCTCTGGGTAAGCTTATGATATCAGAATGATCAAAATGCAGTTTTAAGGCCAAGAGTCAGAAAATGTTCTGAGGTCATTTTGACCAAATTTGACTTGATTCTCCTTTCGATATGATGGCTCACAGATATGCTACATTTGGACCTGTTTACCATTAAAACCAGCTGGTCTTATCTGTTTAACACAGTGCTGTTGCTGTCTCCATTTCTCCAGGCGCTGCAGTATCTGCGTAAGCTGTGCAACCATCCGAGCCTGGTTCTGACCCAGCAGCATCCAGAGTACAGACGCATCACGGAGCAGCTGGCGGCCCAGAACTCGGGCCTTCGTGACATTCAGCACGCGCCCAAACTCTCGGCTCTGAAGCAGGTAACGTGAGCGGAGGGCAGCCGCAGCGTGGTGCAGCGGCTTTGTTTCACACTGTGGTTCTGGCCCGTTTCAGCTGCTGCTGGACTGTGGTCTGGGTGGTGGCGGAGGATCCGAAGGGGCCACGGAGGCGGTGGTGGCCCAACACCGCGTCTTGATCTTCTGCCAGCTGAAGAGCATGCTGGACATCGTAGAACACGACCTGCTGAAACCCAAACTGCCCTCGGTCACCTACCTGAGGCTGGACGGCAGCGTGCCGGCGGGTCAGCGCCACTCCATCGTCTCCAGGTCAGCAGAACTTTAATTTAAAATAAAAATAATTGAACAAACACAGGACTAATGCTCTGCCCTCCCCAGGTTTAACAACGATCCRTCCATCGACATGCTGCTGCTGACCACACATGTCGGTGGTTTGGGTCTGAACCTGACGGGGGCCGACACCGTGGTGTTCGTGGAGCACGACTGGAACCCCACGAGGGACCTGCAGGCTATGGACCGGGCTCACAGGATCGGACAGGTACTGGTGTGGAACCCAAAGCCCTGCTGTAGCTCCTTCAGCGTGTTTACGTCCCGTAACCCTGGTTCTGTGACGCTGCAGAAACGAGTGGTGAACGTCTACAGGCTGATCACACGAGGAACCCTGGAGGAGAAGATCATGGGTCTGCAGAAGTTCAAGATGGGCATCGCCAACACCATCATCAACCAGGAGAACACCAGCCTGCAGAGCATGGGCACGGAGCAGCTGCTCAACCTGTTCACCCTCGACAAGGTGAGGAGCACTGTGAGGAGCACTGTGAGGAGGTGGGGCTGAGAGGATGAGGTGCTGAGAGGAGGAGAGGAGGAGAGGAGCACTGAGGCTCAGAGGAGGTGGGGCTGAGAGGAGGAGGAAGGGCCAGGGTGAGGCTGAGAGGAGGAGAGGAGCACTGTGAGGAGCACTGAGGCTCAGAGGAGGTGAGGCTGAGAGGAGGAGGTGCTGAGACTAAGAGGAGGAGAGGAGGAGGAGGAGCACTGTGAGGAGCACTGAGGCTGAGAGGAGGAGCACTGTGAGGCTGAGGAGGAGCACTGTGAGGCTGAGAGGAGGAGGAGGAGGGGCCAGGGTGAGGCTGAGAGGAGCAAGGAGCACTGTGAGGCTGATGCAGGAGGCGCACTGTGAGGTTGATACAGGAGGTGCACTGTGAGGTTGATACAGGAGGTGCACAGTGAGGTTGATACAGGAGGTGCACAGTGAGGTTGATACAGGAGGTGCACAGTGAGGTTGATACAGGAGGTGCACAGTGAGGCTGATGGAGGAGGTGCACAGTGAGGCTGATGGAGGAGGTGCACAGAGGAGGCGCACAGTGAGGCTGATGGAGGAGGCGCACAGTGGAGGTGCACAGTGGAGGCGCACAGATCATCTTGTTGGTCTGACGGTTGTTTTCAACCTGTTTCAGGAGGATAAATCAGACTCGGGGGAGCAGGGCTGTTCAGCCTCTGGGAAGGCCTCCATCAGGTCGGTTCTGGACGGGCTGGGGGAGCTGTGGGACCAGCAGCAGTACGACACTGAGTACAACCTGGACACTTTCATGCACTCGTTGAATTAGTGGTCAGAAGGCTGAGCAGGTCCTGGTCTCTGCCTGAACACAAACCGTCTCGCAGCAATAAACAAACACAGCCAGAATAGGAACTCATGTTTTATAGCTCTGAAATGAATCTGCAGGAACACTGTTACATCATCACTTCACTTTACCACACATCCCATAACTGACTCCTGAAGAGACCACACATCCCATAACTGACTCCTGAAGAAACCACACATCCCACAACTGACTCCTGAAGAGACCACACATCCCATAACTGACTCCTGAGGAAACCACACATCCCATAACTGACTCCTGAAGAAACCACACATCCCATAACTGATGTTCAACCAGCTGCTGAGTGAACAGCTCAAACCTCTCCAGTGTTAGTTCAGCTGCAGTAGTTAGGCTCATGGTTAGACAGATAATTTGTCGTTACAGCAGCAGGTACAGCCTGCTGCGTTGTTTGCACTTCCCTTTACCAGAGTACACAGTGTTAGGACCACCTGTACCACCCCCCACCCATCTAAGTCTTAAACATACTGCTGTACCCGGCTGCGACTGACAGCGCCTCCGAACAACTGATACGGACACGTTTTTGTACGACGAAGGGAACCGGGAGAAGAAACGGAGCTGCTCTGGGAGGATCCGTACAGAAAACCTGCGGCGTCGACGGGTTCTTGGGGTCTCCGTCTTGCGGTGTTTAAAAGGAACGTGAAAAAGCACCGCTGGACCCGAAATAGGAAGGTCCGAGATCGACTGGTACCTTTAACGCTGCAAGTATTTTAAAGATATAGATTGTACATATTTCTGTAATTTCTGCTTTTTTCTTTATGATGGTGGAATTGTAATAAATTCTGCAAACATTTGAAGCACTTCTTTGCTTTCCTTTGAGCTGCGGTCAGCAGGTGGCAGTGTTGTAACGCTGGACGCTCCATTTGCCTTCAGTCCATAATAAACCAAAGGAATCTGCAGAGATTTATTCTTTGGATCAGTTTAGGGCAGTGTTTCCCAAAGTTGGGGTCAGGACCCAAAGTGGGGTCCCGAAAAATCAAGGTGGGGTCCTGAAAAGATTTTTGCCTTAGTTGTTACAAAGGAGTGAGGTTAGTGTATTTAAAATGGATAAATGTAGTATAAAAATACTGTTACTATGCCCATGTTTTGTTGACCTGATACAAATGTTTATCATCCAAACTCCATAAAAGTTGAACCATTTCTCTTAACCTCAGAGATTTACTCAATAATCTGTGTAAAAGATACAAACATAACACTGTTAATGTTCTTAAAATATATTAAAATGAGAAATACAGAAAACACACGTTACACAAGCTCATATTGACTGTAATACACTGCATCTCTACATTTACATTCATCCCTAAATACAGTCACTCGTTACCAAACAGTGTCTGAACTGCAGAAACATTTATTCTGTTTTCTGTGAAGATTTCATGAAAGTCAAGCTTAGTGATAACAGTTTGTTCTCAAAATTTTCATAATCATAGATATATGCTTCATTCTGATATTGTTGTCATTTTATTGCCCATTCACTGTTTACACTGTAAATCATACATCACCAATTTATGTCTGAGTTGTTTTTTTTTTGTTTGTTTGTGGATCATTTTCACACTAATGTAAGCAACATGTCAACACATAAAGCTCCGCATTTCAAGAAACAACACAGTTTGGAATACAAAGTTGTTGTTTTTTTTTCTCCCAACTTTAAAATAAAATGGAAAATGAACAAATGAAAAAAATTTAAGTATTCAAAAAATTAATTTATTCAAAGTAAAAATACAAAATAACATTGACC
>NW_013952682.1:728073-741665 GCF_001266775.1 Austrofundulus limnaeus | reverse complement strand
CCTTCGTCGCGGCGCTGTGACGTATGCGGCCGACAAATTCGACCTTCGGAGGACCCGTCCTGCCGTTTTGGACACAGCCGAAGTGTATTGTAGCATACCGACAATGTCTACGTGTATTGTAGCATACCGACAATGTCTACATGTATCGTAGCCATCGACGTGTCCTACGTGTATCGTAGCTACCGACGTGTCTACGTGTATCGTAGCTACCGACGTGTCCTATGTGTATCGTAGCTACCCACGTGTCCTACGTGTATCGTAGCCATCGACGTGTCATACGTGTATCGTGGCTACCGACGTGTCTACGTGTATTGTGGCCGTCTACGTGTATCGTGGCCATCGACGTGTCTACGTGTATCGTGGCCATCGACGTGTCTACGTGTATCGTAGCACACCGACGTGTCTACGTGTATCGTGGCCATCGACGTGTCTACGTGTATCGTAGCACACCGACGTGTCTACGTGTATCGTAGCACACCGACGGGTCTACGTGTATCGTAGCACACCGACGTGTCTGTGTATCGTAGCACACCGACATGGCTACTTGTACCATAGCATTTGATTATTTGGAGAATACAGTTGTTTTATAATGGTGGCAATTCACTTTGGTTTCAGCTGCTTTCTGGCTAGTCGTTAGCTTAAAAGTGCTGTCAGAATTAAACTGCTTTTGCAAACTGAGGTCATTCAAAGACTGTTCGTAGCYTTTTCACAGAACCTTACTTCAAAATGTCTGAAATGTTCTTTTCTAAATAACAGTCTTTACTCTCTACTTCTAGCAGTTCAGTGACTTTCACAGGTTTTTATTTTCACCAACTTTGTCAAATTAACAGTTCATAACAATGGTATTTGTTTAGTTATTTTTTACGAAACAAAAGAGAGCATGCTTTCAAAAAACATAAAAAAATAAAACAGAAGATTTATTTTCTCAACTCTGGTCAACACAGTAAATGACTGATTATAAATATACAAAAAAGGTGGAAAATCAGTTTTAAGTCAGAGCACCTGACATTTGACTTCTGTAAAATTGACTGATTCAACCAGGTGGGTTCTCTTTTGCTTCCACTGCAATAAAATAGACAATACTCGCACTAACTCCATCATTATATTAGTTGTAAAGCTCCTTCATTTGTCTTTTCAAACAATAAATTCTCAATAAGAGCAAAAAAAGGGCATAACAAATAAAAACCTTGTTAAATCAATTATTTTAAAGAATTAAATTAATATATTTTTAATCTGAATAAACTTAGAAAATATGTTTTCTCTCCCAATATATTTCAAAACTGAGGTATTGTAAAATATTTTCAGTTTTTTTTTTATTTTATTTTTTTTGTCCTTAAGCCAAAAGAACCTGCTGACTGCTGCTTCGATACAAAATGTAGTGCACAACAAATATCTACCATAGCCAAGGAAAAAAAATGTAGAAAACTATCGGGGCAGGGGAAAGGAAAGTCACAAAATATACCCAAAACTTTCTCTTTGTTTAAATAAAGATGCTTATTATTACTCATGTTAAGCTTTTAGTTTGTCAGTAAAAAAATAAAAAAAACTCTGCTTAGTTTCAGTTAGCTTACCTTGCACAAAATGAAACAAAAACATCCTATAGATGAAAATAACAGTTTACGACTACAATGAGGGGGAATGCAGCCCCCTCTCCTGTTGACCATTTTCCCGCCAAAATTTCGAGCCGATCATAGTCTGTGCTTCAGCTTCTGTGAGTACATGACCAGTATTCTCATTTTTGTTTAGAACAAACTCAACCTTTTTATTAAAACAACTTTTAGCAGGTTCGTTACTTCAAGCTTCGCAGGAAAAGATAATCTAGATAAATGCGTTAACCCTGGCTCACGCATAAGCATGTTCTGCTAACCTCACCTAGCTCCCATTTATTAGCATGTGTAGGGCTCAGTTTGTCATTCTCAGGTCTCCTATAGCTTTTGATGCTTCATTTTCAGGCCCCGTCTACACCTTTATAAATATTTTAATACAATATCGGCTCAGTTTTTGGTGTGAAAAATGAATTTAAGCGTTTATTGTGTAACCGTGTAGACCTAGGAGATTAGTTTTTTAGGAAAGGGGCAGCCTATTTGGCTCACGCCCACTTTTACTTTGCATCCTAAAATCTAAAATAATAATGAAATTGTTTTTAACAGTTTTTCTTTATCTAGCTTTATTCCGATCCTGTTGCCAATAAACTTTATCGCCTGAAATAGTTTATAACAAAAAAAAAAAGACTCTGTTGGCGGCTAGCAGACGAGGAAGCCTCCAAAATCTGAAAAATTCTCAGAGGTTCGCAAACTTGTTGCTTGGTTTTAAGTTTAAATTCTGCCCGTCATTGTTTCTAAGATGTACTCCGGTCGAATAAATCAATCTTTAGAGCAGCTGGGAACAATGCAGGCTGAGACGGGTACGATGCCGGCAGCTGAATAATGGGCTCAGTCTAGAACACAATTTAGCATGTCTTGGAAAGATTTTTCAAAAATGTCAACTCAAAACGCGGATGCATGGCTCACTGGCCACAAAAACAAGCTGAGTGAGACTCCAATTGGAAATACCAATTTTATCACAATTTTGAGTCACCAACTAGTCAGAAGAGCGAGATGCTACCATTAAAAAAAACTAAACTTTGTGTGTATATAATCGTTTTGGGGGAAGAATACTTAGCCAAGTTGAGTTTTTTGTTTTGTTTTCGATAATGTGGACAGTCTTGCAGCAGCATCTCAGCTCTTCAAAGAGTAAAATATTCATAGCTGAGTAGACGGGACCTCAAATTACAATTTCTCTTTGAAAAGCAAGCTCTTTGGTTGCATTCAGGAACATAAACGTATGCTTCCATCAAACAAACAAAATGTTTTTGTTTTCTTTTGTCGTAAAAAAGCCCTCACATTTGCTGTTTGCTGCGTCTCTTCTGATCAGGCATGTGTGTATTTTTGTGTGTGTGTGTGCGCGCACAAACACACTAGTTATGAAGTTTCACAGGACTTCTCTATCGGACGACAGTTAAAGCGCATCACAGTTCTAGGCATACTAAGATCTAACTACATACAGTATAAAAAAATTGCACAATTATATCAACAATCACTGCAAAAAATACTTCACCTATCAGAGAGTTTTAAAAGGTTATCCTACATTTCATTTGTGATTATTAGTCATTTTTCTAACCCCCCCGGTGGTCCGGACATGGACCCCTCAGCCCTATCAGCAGTGTAGAGTTCCTTTAGTCCAGCTCCTGTTTCTGTCCAGTTTTGTGCAAGTTGAACGTTTGTATTGTGTTTGTGCAAACATGGGCAGAGTCAAATAGTGGACATGATACTGAAAAGTCTCTTTCATGCAGCAGCCTGACTGAAATAAACATGCAGTTAGGGGCGACCCACCCTGACCCCCCCAGCGTAGTGTCTAGGAGCCCCTCATCCTCATAGAAAAGCCTGTCATTCGGAAACACCCGGTGCTTCTTTTCAGAATAAAGTACATTGTGGTATCTATTCATAACATGGGATTTAGCAGCAAAGCTATCGCAGCAGTACAGTTACAGAACACTAAAAAATAATGTTATAAAAATATACACAAGCAATTGAGAGCAAACTGATTTGATTGAATGAGGTATTAACATCGAGAGCAAATATATTAAAGTTATTTTTTAAACTCTGGGCAGAATGAGCCCAAACGATTAGACATTTAGTTAAACCTTGCTACATTTGATGCCACCTATTTTGCTTTTCTGTATATATTTATTAAAATTAGCCTTTGGTAAGCCTTTCTCTTTATTAGGGGCAAAATACGTACAGTAATTTCAAAATAAGTGCATGCTCCTTTTGCATAAAATTTAAATATCTTCATCTGTATAGATAATTACAAAACAAAAAGTATATAGATAGATAGAGTCTAACTATTTGCATGGGACCAGTCTGTTTCAGTAAAGGAGGGGTCGAACAGGAAGTACCAAACCCTTCGGTCAACAGAACAGAAAACTGAAAGAAGCCAGGAGTCCAACAAACCATTCAGTGTGATAATTGGTGAGATCTTGTGCCATAGTGCAAATCGTGAGCTGAAGGAGATACATTTTTTTTTTTATCTGAGGTGACCACCGGACGATGAGTTTAGGTCTGAACATGGGGTGGAGGAGATGGGGGCACCATCCCGACATGCTGGGGGGTATTTCAGGTGTGGGTTTGGTTCCTCTCAGCTCCAGCGGAACGACACATGTCGAGGGCGGTCGCCCCCCTCCTTCACCAGCGGCTTGTGAAACTCCCGGCCAGCCCGCGAGTGGATGCTGGCCCAGCAGTACTCGCAGTAGTACTGCAGGCAGGTGACGCTGGCGCAGAAGAACGGGGCGAACTTACCGCCGCAGCGCGCCCCCTGGCACTCGTCACACATCTGGTCATCCAGGACGTACGGCTTCACCTCCACCTGGGAAGAACGAGGGTTAGAGGAAATGAACGTTACGCTAATAAGCTGTTGACAGTTTATACCTCAAAACATCGTTTCATTAACTTATCAATGATTCCCAATCAGGGGTACGTGTACCCTTTGTGGGACGCAAGCATATTACGGGGTACGTGGAAAATTTTCCCAGGTGTATAAAAAAATAAATAAAAATAGGACAGATTTGTAGGGCCCTATGATTTCCACAATGCGGAAAATGCAAACAGAATCACGAAATTGACTAAATGGAATCCAGTATAAAATGTGGAATCTCATAGAATTTGTTCATTTGGGGGTATTTGATGTATTTTGGACGCTGCTGCTTCCTGCACCTGACATTACCTGGTCTATTTATTTAAATACTTATTCACTTTCAAGGCAACATTTTTAYCTTTGTTTAATTTGAGTTGAAAAGAGTAAAATGCCTGCGAATTAAAWGTTCTAGGGGGTTAAATAAATAATTTTCATTAATATTCTGTTGTACATTATAGTTTTGGAGAATCATCATTACATTTTACTGAGGGGTACTAGTGGTATGACAAAATGGCTCAGGGGGTACACAAGTCTAAGAAGGTTGGGAACCACAGACTTGGATTGTTACCGAAGGAAGTCCTGAACTCTTGTTTGGCTTTAGAGATTAAAGGTAATGGACGTTGGTRTTGCTTTGATAATTGGACATTTTCTAGTTTTTATTTCTCACATTTCTGAGCATCATTTATATTCCACCCAACTCCAGTCACCCGTAAACCCCCAAAGATAAATGATGATAACTRAGGTGGGACGGGGCGCCCTGCCCTGCAGAGGCTCGCCTTCCTGGCTGACAACCAGTCTGTGTTGGTCCCCTTCTGTCTCTGCCTAAAATAACCAGGCTGTAGCTCAGTTCTGGGAGATTTTCATGTAAAGAGAACTACTATAATTAACCCAAGCCGTGTGTCTGCAGCTAGAAACATCTGTCCTGACTGCAGCAGTGATTACACAGCCAGGCCCGGCCTCCCATTATTGTAGGCTGTGCTGAAAACCCAGCCGTAATGAAGGTTCTGATACATGAGAGACGACCCGAGCAGAGTTCCAGCCTCCCACACGCCTGGTTGTGACGCCATGAACGAAGCTCACAAACCCGCTCACCCGTTTGTCGATGTCATTGTGCTGCAGCTGAACAAAGCGGGCGCTGATGGCAGCGATGTAGCTCTGCTGATTGGAGAAGGCCACACGGCCGGCGCCTTTTGGATACTTCAGCTCTGGGTCGGTGTCGATGCCGGCGTAGCAGACGCATCCATACAGCCGGTCCATGATCATCGCCAACTCCACTGGAGAGGAAGAAGCAAACAAATGAACGGGACGGAAGTGATTGTCAGAGCTGCAGATGCTTCTAAAATAAAATACTTGTCGCTGATACAGAAAATATCCTCCTTTTATATTAACTGGAGTCTCAAACTGCTGGAGGTAAAGAGCCAGGGTCGGATTGCAGACAACGCTCACCACAGTAACAGAAAGACTCAATCATCCGTTACAGCATGAATTCTTAACGTGATGACCCCTGAGCTGCCTTCCTAGAAACCCAGCGTGAGGATTACTTTCTCACTGGGAGAACTTTCATTACAGACTCTGGACTCTGCGCTTCGTGCCAGTTTAATGTTCTGAAGCCCATTTAGAGGCTTTAGGGACTCACAGAGAAGATGCGGACTTCATATCAGCAGGTTACCTGCACGCAGGGGCCGAGGCACACCCCCAACAAAGATGGTTTTACGAGGGTCCAAAGGTTGAGAGCCGTCCATGACAAAGTCACTGTCGTTCAGGTTCCAGGGACGGATCTGGACCTGAGGAAGAAATTTTAAAAAGTGTGAAATACACAGGAAAATGGTAGCAGGACAGAATACAGCACTGTATGTACTTGGTGGGTACCTAGTTCTTACAGAGTACATAACTGGTACAAGGTACATAACATATTGTTACCAAGTATATACCCTATAGTTTAGTTTATAGTACCCCGTAGTTAACAGGTACATACATCATCGTTACATAGTACGTGTTACCGGGTAAGTACCCCATAGTTTCCATCTAAGTACCCTATAGGTAAGTACCCCATAGTTTCCATCTAAGTACCCTATAGGTACGTACCCCATAGTTACCAAGTATGTGTTACCAGGCGAATACCTCATAGTTTCTAAGTATGTACCCCATAGTTCAAGTTCAAGAAGTTCAAGAATCTTTGGTATCCCCAAAGGGCAATTTGTTGCACAGCCAGTAGACATAAAAACAAAACAAAAACATTCATACACCAACACAAAGATGATCACAAGTATTCATTAAGAAACTGAACTGCTGCTGGGATACATGAGTTTTTAAATCTGTTAGTCTTACATTTGATCAACCTGCATCCGGACAGAAGAAGCCTGAACTAACCATAGAGTGGGTGATCAGGGTCTGCTAGAATAAGTCTGGCCTTTTTCACTGACCTGACCTTATGTAAGTCAGTGAGGTTCTGTAGGTCAATTCCAATTCTGCTGCACATCTTGACCATCCCCAAAAGTTTAGTTTTGTTCTTACATGTTAAAATGGCAAACCAACAGATAGAACAGTAGAAGTTAAGAGACTCAACAAAACATGAGTAAAACATTCTCATAAAAGTAGAACCGATATTAAAACCAAGCATAGTTACCAAGTATGAGTTACCAGGTACATACCCCATAGGTTCATGGTTCGTACCCCATAGTTTCATGGTTCGTACCCCATAGTTTCATGGTTCGTACCCCATAGTTTCATGGTTCGTACCCTATAGTTTCATGGTTCGTACCCCATAGTTTCCTGGTTCGTACCCCATAGTTTCCTGGTACCTACACCATAGTTTTCAAATACGTGTTACCAGGTAAGTACCCCACAGTTATCAGGTAAATACTCCATAGTTACCAAGTATATATTACAAGGTACATAGTTTTGAGATTTTTTCAGTTACTTTCAGCTACTTCTCTGGTTCTTTTAGCTTTAAAAAACTAAGTTTCAGCAGTGTTCAGGACAGAGCGTTCACACTGTTTCACAGCAAGTGTAATTTTTGTTGTATAACTTCTCTTTTATTCTGTATTTCTCTAGACAGTTGTAAGAACTTACTGGTTTGTCTTTGATGGTGGGACTRGAGACACATAGGTAGAGCTTCCCATCTTCTTCTATGCAGGCGTCGATCAAGGCCTGAACAGAAACCTCTTCTTGGAACAGCAGGAAAGCATAACCTATGAAGGAAAAAAATACAAATTTTAGGAATAATAAAAAAAACCTTTATGTGTGGATTTAAACAGTCACATTCCTGCCTTCATGTTACAATGACCTGTCCTCTATAGTCACTATCCCCTGACCAAACTATTTCCTTTTAACTACTAACAGGTTTTGGACAACTGATGCTCCAAACTCACACCTGACTGGGTATCATTTGGTCTTCTATAAGATGAGTCGTTCGGTCCTGACGGAGCCCTGCAATATTTAGCAGATCTTCCTGAGTGAGGCATCGGCTGCTTGGTGACGTCCTTGTGAAGCAGAAAGAGTTCAGACAGTCCCAGTGTGCCGATGAATTATTTAACTCAGAGAGTGGAGACTTCATTCGAGATCGGAGCTACTGAGCCGCTTCAGCAGTGACAGAAACCGATGCAGTGGCTAACGTCCATCTCATGATGCTACGGAGGCCGTTGAGAAGTAAGGATCTGATATCATATGTACAGTCTGGGATGTTTTCTTAATAAGCTGGTCAGTGAAGGAGGTTTACCAAATTTGTCACTATCCAGTCAGGTTCTAATAAGTCATATGGGTCATAGTGTGATAGGTTCAACATCCTGAGTAAATTTAAGCAGGCCACAATATTTGCACTAATAGCAAGTGACTTAATTGACAACAAATGAAAGCTGGCAGGTGATACAAAGTGATTCAAAGAATGCTACTGGGTTCTGAAGGGTTATAATTATCATACATGAGAAATACAGAGTGAAACTGAGCAAAAAGAGGATTTTTGTGCCTCGTCACGTGACATCAGACCTCAAGAGGATTTATCAGTGGAGAAACTTATGTGGCTTAACACCAACATAACCCTACAGAGGGGAAAAAATAAACTGCACAGGGTCAACAAAAGGGCAGCTCCACAGCCTGCAAGAAGGAACAACATGTTCCATGACTGGGGCGGGGGGGGCAGATGGAAAGATGGAGGAAAGGTAGAAAGAGAAGCGAATAGGTGCTTTACAAGCTGACAGTACAGTTGGGGGGAGAGCAGGAAGAAGAGGGACAATCTTAAATGGACCCTGATGGGTCTGAGGCAAGTTGAGTATACGCTTCAAAATATCTATACCATTAGTGTCTAAATATGTGAATTCCATCAAAAATCTAGTAAAGTTTATAATCTTAAAAGACCCCTGTGGTGCCAAAGGTCAGCTGGACTCCTCGATGAACCATGACTACAGCGACGGACTGTTTCTGACTTCATCCTTCTAAAACCTTCTGCTGCTTTAATGACCTGATACTTGTCCTGAACGGTACCAGGAATGTGTCTTATTTTCCGTCAGCCTGGCGCAGTGCGGAGGCTCCCGCCAGGAAAGCAGAGAGCAGATCTGCAGTGGCTCGTGCCTGAGATTTACACAGCTTTCCTCCTCAGCTCCCAGCACTGTCTGAGCAGGGGGAACATGTATACCAGCAGGGTTTACCGCCCTACAGAGTCCTGTTAACAGACAAACAGGCTGGGGGTGGTGTGGGGTACAAACAAACAACTTCAAGGTTTTTGCTGTAATGGAGACCAGCAGTCGGACTTTTTGGTAGAGGTACCCCTCAGAAATTTAATAACATTTTGTTTAAGTACAGGAAAATGCTTAAACCAGTACCTCACTGGGCCTTGACTGGCAAAATCCTGTTGGTGACTCAAAACTGTGAGAAAATACATTTTCAGTCTCACTCGATTCCATCCATCAATGCATCTTCTGTCACTTTGTGGTGGTCAGGCCGCAGGGACAACAGATCACGGAGCAAACATCCCTCTCACCAGTGACACTCTCTGATTCGCTCATTGAGTTACCTCTTCCAAGTTCTGCAGAAACCTGATCACCTACTCATTCAAATCAGTTGTTGGAGCCGAGAAACAAGTAACACAAGCAGGGTTGTGGCCCTCAAGGACCAGGATTGCCTACCCCTGCTCCGGCCCCTTCTGAGGGATCCAAAGTAGGCCTACTACTACTTGTCATCCTTCATAGAAGGCAACCTAAGATCTATTATGGTCAAAGGTTTTCTATTGCTAGTGTTCCAATGTGGGCGCAACTCCTTCGTTGGTTTTACGGCACCTGGTATTCCCAGGAGGTCTCCCATTCCATAACTAACCAGTCCAAGCGTTCGAGATCACACCAGATCTAGGGTGTTTAGGGTAGTCCTAAAGAATATATAATCCCTCTAACAAGGTCTGGGTCTGCCCAGGGGTCTCCTCTCCTCTCAGGGGGATATGTCCAGAAAACTTCTAGGACTAACTTAATCAGATGTCTGGGGCACTTCAGTTGACTCCTTTGGATGAGTCCAAGCCTCGCAGATGATGAGACTCCTCCCTTGATCACTGAAGCTGAGCCCAGAAACTCATTTCAGCTTCTCTACAGAATGGCTACATGAGGGCTACTCTGGGACTTTAGTCTCTTGTAAGGTCTCCAGTGGTAATATGGCCTCAGAGGAGGGGTCAGACTAGGAGTGACCTGAAGTCTTGGATGATGGAGGATCACACACAACTAGCAACCTTCCTCAGAAAAAGGGAAACCAGGTTTCCTCTCTGGAACCAGACCTGGTGGTCAAGCCTTGGCTCCTAGGACTCAGAAATACAGGTGAGCAGATCTAGACTTGCTTCTAACGTGTACTCCAGCTGCCAAGGCGGGAACAAAACGGGCTGAGGCAGGTACTATGTCGGCAATGAAATAATGTGCACAGCCTAGAATATAGTTTTCCAAGTCGTGGAACTGGACTGCTAAAAGAAAATCGACCAATTTTCTC
This sequence comes from Austrofundulus limnaeus, assembly GCF_001266775.1. Lineage (NCBI taxonomy): Eukaryota > Metazoa > Chordata > Actinopteri > Cyprinodontiformes > Rivulidae > Austrofundulus > Austrofundulus limnaeus. The sequence goes on along the minus strand of NW_013952682.1, from coordinate 731,255 downwards.
ACAATTTTGAGTCACAGACTAGTTTGACTTTCGCAGCCCAGTTGAATAAACACAACCCTAAGATGTCTATCAAAAAAAAGTCCAATCTGCAGTAATCTGCACCCTGCTGCTAGATTCTTCTTCATCTGCAAATGATACCGAAGTCATTAAGAGTGAGTCGTTCAGCTGTTAGCAGAGGTTTTTCCACTGGAGCATCAAAGTCTGACATGGAACTCCAGGTCCTCCCGTTGCCTCATCAAGTGAAAGTTATGTTGCTGCTGAAATCCAACCCGTGACGACGGGACACACTGACCCAACTGCTCACTCCTCTGACATTTCAACCCAGAGCCAACTAAACCAACAAACCTGCAATTTTTTATCTCTACGACTGTCGGGGAACATTTCTTCAGTCTTTCAGATTGKAAAATGACTAATTTAAAAAGCATAAAACACAGATTACATTTAGATTCTCCTGTACTTGAAACCAGACAGGCAGTTCTTTCAAACCAAATCATGATTCCACAACGCAACACGGACCATATATCTGAGTAGTGACAACGTGGCTGATTTAACACCTCAGAGACGGCAATTTGGAACAACACAGATCAGTTCTGTAATAATGTTTTGGAACAAACAACAGGAAGCTTGTCGTTTTGTTTCTTTCTCCGGTTGACCTCGTGCCCGGCAACCAGAACCGTCCCTCTCTGGCCCTAAAACCAGACTGAGCCACAGAATGAGTCATCCCTGAACAAAAACACTTTCATAACTGCGTGCACACACAGACACACACAAACACACAGCAGTTAAATGTGAAGCAGGCAAAACGTGACGGCCATCTTCCATTCAGTCAAAGCTTGGAAGGACGTTTAACTGCAGGGAGAGTTTGGAGAGGACCTCCTGACACCAATCCCACATTTCACAGTTCTCACTAAAGTGAGACACGCACACACACACACACACACTCACTCACGCTCACACACGTGCACTCACACTCAACCCTACAGCTATCTGTGCTCAGAGCAGCAGCTTCAAACTGATATAAACAGGATATTTCAGGAGAGACGTTTTAAATCAGAACCAAGGCCTGACACTATCACCTGCTGTCTTTCATCAGTTTTAACTGAGATCTCCTGTTAAATGAAGGATTTGTAGCCAGTTTGGCCAAACTTTAAAAATAAATGTGTGCCATCCTGTGCCAGTAGTGGGTATTTATAGCCTGCCTTGCCTTCCTACGCAGTTCTGCTCAATTCTAGTTTCCCTTCACTGCTCCGTCAATGATTTCTTCGGGAGCATTTCGTCCGGGCCAATCCGAGAACTGAACGTCGATTTTCTGCGCAGTGTCTGCTTGTAGTTTATTTTACCTGGGCCAATCTGCAAACAGAAGGTGGACACTGCAAAACCTGTCCATCTTACCAAGTTTTAAAACCTTATATCAGCCAAAAAGTCTTTTTGATCTTGTTTTGAGACTGATTTACTAAACAAGAACTGATTGTGTAAGAATAATCATCTTGTTTTCAGAATGTGTAAGATTATTTGTCTTGTTAATCAGAAAATTTGACTCAAATTAAGTCAAAATTTTCTGCCAGTGGAGTAAGAACATTTTACTTGATAAGATTCTTGAAATAAGAAAAAATTGAGTCAAATCAAGTATTTTAAGAATCTTACCAAGTAAAACTTTCTTACTCCATTGGCAGAAAATTTTGACTTAATTTGAGTCAAATTTTCAGCGTAAAGGGCTCGACACACGGGGAGCGACAAACTACAGCGATTAACGTCCGTCATTGCAGCCAGGGTGAAACCCGACACACGGGACGTGATAGCGATCGCAGCGTTGCGAATCGCGCTCTCAGGTCGCTTGTCTTCATGAAATTTGATTGGTTCTTGACTCTGAAGGCGGGTGTGCATTACGGACGTGTAAACTAAACAAATCTTGCGATGCTAATGATATTGAAAAACAAACACATCAAGATACAGTTTTATGAGGAAAAACTTACCATAAACTTCACCCTGGTGCCAATAAATTCCCACAAAGCTTTTTAGTAATCACTTGGTGAAAGTGTTAGCTAACTGCAGTGTGTAGCATACTCTCCTCTCATTGGTCAGTCAATGAAACCCTCGCTGATTGGTTGTACGCTAGGCGACAGCGACAGAAGTTGAACATTTTTCAACTTTCATATGTCGCGTCGCAAGCTCGCGTGTGCACGTCTACGAGTGCGAAATTTCACATGCACTATTTTCGCCCGTCGCTTAGCTGGAGGAGGGCAAGMGATTGTYGCCTCACCGCACAGGCTCCAYAGGAAATGAATGGAGAGCGAGCGACGTCGCCTCCCGTGTGTCGAGCCCTTAACAAGACAAATAATCTTACACATTCTGAAAACAAGATAATTATTCTTACATAATCAGTTCTTGTTTAGTAAATCAGTCTCAAAACAAGATCAAAAAGACTTTTTGGCTGATATAAGATTTTAAAACTTGGTAAGATGGACATTTTTTGCAGTGAATGTTGATTTTCTGCACAGTGTCTGCTAGTTAGTTTAGCATACGGCAGTGGAGGAAGTGAATGAAGCCAGTCTGTGTTGATAAGGCTTCAAACTAAATTGAATTTGTCTGACAAAGCAGCAGCTCTCATTTACAGTCATCTCGGTACTTCTCTCCTCTCAGTAGGGTTGTTTACAGCACACACAATTTCTGGTTAGCTTCTTAGCTTAGCCTCCTTCACACCAACATACGTTACGGACATGAACGGAGGCAGAGGAATGCATTCTTCTCTTGATGTGATTYGATACAGAAAGCCCTAAATATGAAGATAATAAGAGAGAAAGAAACGGGGAGATGAAAGTGGAGCTCCTGCAGATGCAGCAGATTACCGTCTGCTGMTGGAATGTCAGTTATTTCCATCAACAGCTTCCTAACATGAGCCAYGCTGCAGCTCTTCGTCCAGAGGGACTGACGAAGAGGAGGGTCACCTGAGAGGCCGAACTCCTCCCATCCATCTTCAAACCAACACTACCTGTGTTTCCATTCACCATGAAAACGCGCAAATTAGAATTTCGAAAATAAATTTGYTCAATGGAAACACGTCAATTAAAAAAAATATTACATTTTTCAACAAAATGTTTTTGCACTAGGATGAGGTGGTTTTTCAGTCGTATCGAAACTGGTGTTTTTCACAAAACAGACTTTTTTCACATCACAGGAGTCAC
>NW_013952682.1:724924-726108 GCF_001266775.1 Austrofundulus limnaeus | reverse complement strand
GCGCTAGTGTCGTGGTAGCAACATGCTATGTGTTTACATCCATCGCTGCCATGTTTGTAATGACTTATCATGAGAACAAACGTATTCACGTGACTTTAATAACATTTATTACTGAATGGAAACACTGCAGTTGTGAAACTGTGTTTTTTCCGACTTTAACAGAATATCGACRAAGTTTTGCGCACATTTGCGATGGAAACACAGCAATTGTTTGGGTCAGACCTCTGTGTTCAGTTAAAGGATCGTTAGTCTCCACAGGGGGSTGTTTTTATAAAGGGACACCTGTTCGGCTGCATCCGCTTGTTTTACTCCTCCTGATAAATAAGTCTCTCCTCGGGCTGGTCTCCGTCTCAGGAGTCGTTTTACTGGKWMCCAGTAAAACGACTCCTGAGACGGAGACCAGCCCGAGGAGAGATTTATTTATCAGGAGGAGTAAAACAAGCGGATCGGTTCCCTCAGAAGGAACCTGCTGTTACCTTTGGGTGGGAAGTAGGATTTGCTCTCAGCTTTGTGGGGCCAGTCCACCACCAGGTGCCCGTAGCGCCGGAAACTGTTGGTGATCTCATCTACGAAGACAARAAAAAAAAAAGTGATTTTCAGGATGTTTCACTCCCTCCTGGTTGTTCAAACACAAACTGATCCTAAAGCCCCAGAGTGTTCTGGGAAAGGTCCAGCTGTGAGTCGGGTCAGAACAGAGCTGCTGAGTCAGAGACGAGCCCGGAGCTGACCCAACAGAAAACAGCCCCCTCCTCGTTTTACCTTCGTCGATGTCSGGGGGCAGTCCTCCAACAAAAACCTTCCTGGAGTAGCGCTCCATCCTCTCCCCGTTCTGACAGCGGGTCGGCGAGTTCAGGCCYGGCGTCAGAGACGGGTCGCTGTGGCCGTCGTCAGGGAAACCGTCTTCAAAGGGAAACAGACAGGAGCGACCTGGGGGGGCGGGGGGCATGAGTTCATCACAAACTGAAGCATAATGAGAGAAACCAGGGTTCATGCAGGTTTTATTAAGTTAAATTTAAGACCTTTAATAATGACTTTTAAGACCAAATCGACGCATTAACAGAAAGATTCAAATGGTCCAATTTTATAATAGAAACATTTTATTGCCATCAATTTATTTTTAATACAAGAACACTAAATTATTTCAGTGTTGTATAAAGTACCTCAAAGTGACACTTGAGTAAAAG
>NW_013952682.1:719059-724884 GCF_001266775.1 Austrofundulus limnaeus | reverse complement strand
TCTTAAAAGTATCTGATATTTTTTGTACTTAAGTATCAAAAGTAAATTTCTGATATAAAATCTTAAGTATTTAAAAGTAAAAAGTACTGAGTAAAAGTGAGCAGTTACACATTCGTTTCCTGTTAATCAGAATATTCATTTAGCCCGGGGGTCTGCAACCTTTACAACCATAACAGCCATTTCTGCTCCTCGGCTCACTAATAAAATGTATCCAGAGCCGCAAAATAAGCTACGACTGTGATTATCAACTGGTGGTCCGTGGGCCTTTTGGAGGCCTTTTCAGTAACCTTTATGGCCAGTGGAGGTGATGTTATAAAACTAAACAATTTATTGTGAATTATATTATTATTATTATCTTTACACATCAGGACAAATAAAAATACCACATTCATGTAAACAAGAAAAATACTGTATATAGTTAACTCCGAGTTTCATAAAAACAAGTACAACTCAGCTATTCGAGCATATGTTTTTTCTAATTCTTATGTAGTCAAAAAGGTATTTAAAGGTAACCCTGGTGGATTTGAGATAAAAGTCGTAGAAAGAACTTGGATTATTTGAGTGAACAACAGGCTAGCATGAGCTAACAAGTTTTGTTTTAAGTATTAAAAAAACATTAAACAACAACAGAAAACATCATTCTGTTACGTTTGGTCACTTTTTCAAAGAGCCACTGCAGATGGACTGAAGAGCCACAGGCTGCAGACCCCTGATTTAGCCAGACCAGATGGACCTTTTTACAAATGAAACGTTCCAGATGAAGAAACGATGAAGCAGAGATGAAAAAGCAGAGGGTGAATCCAGACCCCCACCCCCAGGCTTGACGTGAACCCCACCCCCCCAGAACGAACGTTACCTCGTCTGCGGCCAAAGCTCCGTGCTGCTTGTCAGCAGAGAGGAGGACAGACAGAAGGACGGGGACAGGAAGAGGACAGAGACACAGAGACATGGTGTTTGGTGGAAATAAAGCAGGAAGTGAAACCACACCTGAGCGCCGACAACGATCATTACCGCCCTCAGCAAACCTGCCGCACCTGCCAGAGGCTGCCCAGTGAGGAGGAGGAGGAGGAGGACAGGTGAGGTTTAACCACAGAAACGCCACAAAGCTGCTCGGCTCAATGAACCTGCAGCAGCTCCACTTCCTGCTAATCTGCCCTGGATCTTCACTAACGAGCTCAGAAAGGTGAGCGCCCATTAGAGGCTCGTTAGTCATCGTCACGGCTCTGGTCAAATATTAAAAGCTGTTCCCAGAGTCCGAGAGGAGAAAGAGGAAACTTCCCGGAGGCTGAGGGGAGGCGGTGGGCAGCTGAACGGATCTAAACCTACTGCAGGTCAAAGGTCACAGGATTCACTTCACAACTTCACTGAGGAGAAACTGAACGCACAAACTGGGMGTCTCCTAAACCTCCACTGATACCAAACATGTCCAGGTTCACCTGACAGRTCTTAGGTTAGCAGAAGTTAAAGTAAATAAAAAAGGGAAATGCTGTTTTGTTCAGGTTAAAGGCCAAACAACTGTAATCCTCAGAGACTCGTGTAAGAAACGTGAGAACCTCACAAATGTTTTGAGACATTCTGGAGCCTCCCTCATCAACCAGTCAGCAACATTTGCAGCCCGTGGAGATAAAACCATCAACTCTGCTCTGACGTGGAACAATCAATAAGAACACGGATGGTCTTTGCTCACTCAAAGTTCGAGTTTTAACAGAAAAATCAACAACTCTTGTTTAGGGATTGTGTTTAAATGTTCCCGTAATCTCTAAGATGCTAATTTACAATCCTGCTGTTTTTCAATGAAACCACAAAAGGAGGCAAAAAGCTCTTTAATGCCACCGAACAGCAGGAAGTGTTGCTCATCTGTCACAGAAACAGACTCATTGCTTAAAAAAAAAACAATTTGGGCCTTTGCATTGTGAGACTATATATTTTCTCCCAGGCTGAGTTTTCATTAAAAAAGATCCTGCTCTCCAATCTAAAAGAAACTGGTCAGTCTCCTCTGCTGCCGCTCGCAGYCTGGCCTCAGGAAAAACAAAGTCACCTAGCAACCCGAGCCGAAGGAAGACGACTGTGAGCTGGGAAAGTGTCAGACGGCTCAGACAACATGACCCATGAGAGGGGGGCGAAGGAAACACCAGGAATTAAAGACAAACTTCAAAGTGTGAGGAAAACTGGGAGAGTTCTGTCGGTAAACCTCCTACAAGTCTTTATCACCATCACAGAATCAGTGTGAGCCCAGGAACACATGAAGAAAACTCAGAGTGAAACTACCAGGTAGCATCTAACTGCAACTGCTGGACACTGGTTTGTGACTTCAGATCGTGGAACAGTTGAATTCTGTTTGCAGAGTGTTTGGGAACAAGGAGCTAACAATCTGCAGCCACGTTTTGTTTGAGGAGTCATTTTAAAGGAAACGGAACATCTGCAAACATTGGGAGACTCCCAATTGGACTGGTCGCCAGTAGCTGCAGCCAAATGAGAYGTTAGCTCAGAGCTGCTTTCAAACTAAATGATAACTCTGCTACGATGTAAAAACACCGAAACACCGATGGTCTTTGCCGGGTCCTGGAGGTGTCTTCAGACATGTAGCGGTTTAGCAGGCTGATTTATGGGGTGCCGTTTGTAAAGTTACACAGTCAAAAATTACCACCAATATTTATGTTTTATTTAGCCTTTTATAAGAAAAAAGAACAGATTTATTTTTAAAAGTCAGTTATTCACCATATGATTCATACATTTATAAATGTCATCGTTTATAAACTAAATATTTAACTTACAAATTAAATATTTAGTTAACAAGCTAAATATTTAACTTGTGACTTAAATATTTAGTTTTGAGCTTAAATATTTAGCTAGTCACCTAAATATTTAACTAAAATATTTAGCTAGCTACCTAAATATTTAACTTGCTAGCTAGATATTTAACTTGCTAGCTAAATATTTAAGTTGCAACCTAAATATTTAGGTAGCTTGTTAAATATTTAACTTGCTAGCTAAATATTTAAGTTGCAACCTAAATATTTAGGTAGCTTCCTTAATATTTAAGCTAAATATTTAAGTGCTGTCCAACCCAGTTAAAATGAGCACTCAGCCTGCTGCCATTTTTGTGGCAGTAGCCCTTAAATGTGTCCTGTTGATGCTCGCTCTGGAGCAGGCTTGGACCTTAGAGGGTTAAGAACGCTACAAATGGTAAGAACACTTTGCGTCACTCATCAGGCCGGTGGGATAAAGACACGTCTCCCTGACTTGTTTATTGGAATCTAGTTTTACATGTTGGGGTATTTTTAGAAACCTCGCAGGTCAAGTCAAGGAACCCTGGCCTTAAAAATAAAAACATCTGACATGAACCCCTGTGGCGAGGACGCGTGTTTATCATGAAATTCCTCTCATTCCTGATTATTGTTTGAAGCTCGGAGATAACAGCAGCAGTGACTCGCCTGTAGAACCGAAGCAGGTATGAACAATACTTGAAACGTGACTCACCGTTGAGCGTCATGATGTGATCAGCTCCAGGATGATGAAAGTTGAGTCCCATACGTCCTGCTGAAGAAGATAAAGACGTTTTAAAAAAGGGAAAAGTTATTTTTATGTCACAGTCAGGCTCTCAGACCAGTGGACTTGAAAGATAAACCTGAGTATCATCAGCATAGCAATAAACACCAATAAATTTATGTATAAAGTGTCCCAGAGAGGGTGTGTTTATTAGGAAAACTATAAACCTCAACTATAAAATTAATGTGGAGGTGAAAGTTAAAGGTGGTGACGCTGCGTAGACACATTCTTTCAGTTGATGATCATGAAGGAGTAAACGTTTAGTGACGTAAACGTTTAGTGACGTAAACGTTTAGTGACGTAAACGTTTAGTGACGTAAACATCACATGACGAGTCCTGACCCAGAGGGAAGTTCTGAATTCTCTCCAACCCGACGTCTGACAGTCAGGCCAGGCTGTGGTCCAAGTTCAACAAACCCGGGGGACGGCAACTGCGTGGGTGGTCTGTTTACTGGTTTATCAACCGGATTACAAGGTCTCAGCTCAAAAGTCTAACCGGCTGATTCTTCAGAGAGAATCCCGAGCAAGTCCTGGACTTAAACCTAGTTCTGGTGCAATCAAAGAAGACCATGAGTAAATCCTCTTCCTGCAGAATAATGTCGTGTTAAATTTTCTGACTGGAAGGCAAAGGTTACAACAAACACCAGATCTGTGCTTGCCTTTCTGCCTACACCAGTCCTTTTGGGGGACACATTGGGGGGGTGCAGTTATGAAACTAGCTTTAAATAGCTCTGGATAAGTGCCATCTGTTTCCCCCTCTGAGGAGCTGACTGGCAGGGCCCGAGGGGCCACGGTGCCGTTCTGGTGACATTCCTCCATGGAAAGCCCAAGACATCCTCAACCTCTCAGCGGTGGTCGCTCCGGAGGAGTCACACCATCTGCTTCCTGTTTCTTTGATCGCACAGGAAATCCTTGACCTGCAAAGATGAGGGAGGGCGGAGCACCAGACCCAGGTACCTTGCCTCTCTGGAATGCTTCCTATTCCGTTTGGGGGAAACAACCCCTCAACTTTGACTGACAGGCAAGCAGTGATCTGGCATCTCTGTCAGGCAACGATCAGCTGTTAAACAGAAAAACTTTSATCATCAACATCGACCAAATTAGACGAACGGCAAAAATGTACCGGAGAGCCTTTTAAGTTCAACACCAATGTTATTTTTGGTTTTCCACCATTTTAAATCAAACTTTAGATAATTAACAGAATTCAGAGGGATCATTGGATGCAAACAAGGCCTGGATCATTTTTCCATTCTGTAGGTTCAACTTCCAGGAAGTGAAAATAGACAGGAGCAAAGGTGATTCATCAAAATTGCAAGACTTTCCATTAATAGTTGCCATCCCAAAATCCTGGAGGGACTGCATACCTTCTGTCAGCTGCTGCCTTCAGGGGTCTCCACAGCAATTCTGCCTCATCTGCCCCTAACCCAGCATCCTTCTGTACCCCCAGCCCTCTGCAGATCCTCCATCACATCCATCAACCATATCTATGCTTTTCCTCCCTGGCAGCTCCATATTCATTGTTCCCTCCTCTGAAGGTTTGGACCCCTGGTTTATGCCCCTCTGGCAGAGTCAATCAAAACTCTCAGCTACCATCACAAAACCTACAAGCACCCTGTTCTTCAAGTTTATATCCATCTATATTTTCTGTATTCTCCACACCACCGACTGTTTCCCTCCTGCACTTTGACATTTACTGCACCTATTAAAAACCCATTAACAGGTCCATGAGAAAACCTCAGCTGAACTCCTGACAGCGGAGTGGGAGCGCCAACAGCAAGGTGTGGAAATAATAACCCAGAAGAAAGAAAAAGAAACACCACATACCACATGACAACTTTCTGCTGACTCAGAAATCTGCAGTTAACAACAGAACACAAGAAAGAGGGGAAAAAACATTGAACTCTGTGAGATAAGAGGAGGTGACAATCCGTTGGTCTGTGTTAGCAAAATATCTCATAAATCACTGGACAGATGTCTAAATTTCTGACATGAAAAGCCGCTGGTTGATATGCATCGACTCAAAGGCTGTTTGACTTTAAATTTTTTTAAACTCATCTCTGTTTGACAGAATTGCTTCTTTCTTCTATTTCAGAGCTACTTAAACTGAACCAACAGCTCTCAACACAAAGATTACAGGGGTCAAAGGCCACAAGCCACAGATAACATCAACATCTTTACAAAGTTTGAATAGTTGTGGTTATTTACCTTTATTTTGAAAACTATTGTTTTTTTTGTCACAAACATTCAGTTGATTACTTTTACTTATTTAATTTAAT
>NW_013952682.1:716218-718684 GCF_001266775.1 Austrofundulus limnaeus | reverse complement strand
AACCAACCAACCAAATCAATCAACCAAACACACCAACCAACCAAATCAATCAACCAAACACACCAACCAACCAAATCAATCAACCAAACACACCAACCAACCAAATCAATCAACCAAACACACCAACCAACCAAATCAATCAACCAAACACACCAACCAACCAAATCAATCAACCAAAACACACCAACAAACCAAACCAACCAAATCAATCAATCAACCAAAGCAACCAAACACACCAACCAAACACACCAACCAACCAAATCAACCAAGCACACCAACCAACCAAATCAATCAACCAAACACACCAACCAACCAACCAAATCAATCAACCAAAACACACCAACCAACCAAATCAATAAACCAAACCAACCAAACACACCAACCAACCAAATCAATAAACCAAACACACCAATCAACCAAATTAATAAACCAAACCAACAAAACACACCAACCATCCAAATCAATAAATTATACCAACCAAATCAACCCATCCATCAGTATATCTGTTGACAGTGTCACAAGTGTCACAGAATGTTTCAGACATTCTTTAATAACAAGAGACTTTCAGGAACTCAGTGATCCCTGGAATCTTGCTTTCAACACCACCCAGACCTTATGAAATCTGGACAAACTGCTAAAGTAAATGAAAAAACATGCCCAGACATGTTTTGTAGCCCAGAGTGGATAATCTTAGTCATTCATGCTAACAGAAGCCAGCTCTGTGATGGAGCTGTTTATTAGAACTAAGGTGGCAGCTAACCTTTAGCACCGCTCTGAAACACATCATCTTATATCTCTGCAGTCATTACAGGTTGTTTAAAGTACACACACACATCCCTGTTCAGGTAAAGTCATCTTGTGAGTTGTTAACTGCAGGGGTTGAAAAGTTTATGGGGTCAAAACCAGGTTCTGAATTGTGTTTACCCTGCAGAGAAAAAAAGAGGCAGATCTTCACTGGCAACCTYGTGTTTTCAGATTGAACTCCTGATACTATTCATAGTCCAGCTTTGCCTCATGAAGACCCAGAAACAAACAGCTGACTTCTTGTTTTCAGAACAAAACATCCCAACGTCTTTTTAAAGAACTCATCTGACTTTAAACTCRTTTTCCATGGACTGGCAGCCGAACAGTGTTAGCCTCAAAACTACACCCTTGTTAGGACTCACCCTGACCTCATTAGAAACAATCAGAGACGTTCTGAAGTGGTGTTCTGATAGAGCTAATTGACGACTACAGTCTCACTGCTACCATTCTGATACCTTTAGCTAGCCTTTGGCTGCTTTGAGCTGCTGTTCTGATGCTCTTAGCTTTTATCTTTTGCTTTTCTTAGCTACCATATTCCTACATTAAAACTTTATCTMGTCTTTTATTATGTTTAGCTTCCTGCTAGCATTTTGCTATATGTAGCTTTTAACCAGCCTTATGTTACTTTTAGCTTTTAATAAGCTGTTTGCTACTTTTACTTAGCTTAAATCTACGGTACTTTAAGATTTCAGCTTGCCTTTTGTTATGTTTAGTTTCTTGCTACCATTTTGCTACATTTAGATTTTAAAGAGCCTTTTGCTACTTTTTTCTACCTTTGTGCTAGCTCCTAGCCAGACTTTTGCTAATTCTAGCTAACCTATTGCTGCTTTCAGTCATCGTTTTGTCACTTTTAGTTTTAAACTAACTCTTTGCCATGTTATGCTTCTAAATAGTGTTTTGTTACGTTTAGCTTTTAGTTAGCTTTTTGCTACTTTTAGCTAGTCACAGCAGCAGTGTGTGAACTTGCTGATCTTATAAGAAAGTTTGGTGAATTATTCAATTTTGTTTTTGTAAAAAGGACTGCAGCAGCAGCAAAGGGTTTTCTCTTAAATAAAACACTTCTCACATTCAAGGACTCATAAAACACTGAAGGAATAAGAGCTATTCTGAGCACAATGAGAAGTATGTCAGAAATGTGTGTGATGGGATGGATGTGGGTGGTACCGTTCAGCTGGGAATGCAGAACCGGGTCTGCTTCGTTAATTAGTTTTGACTGATGGTTTTAGACTTTAATCAACGCTGAAAAGTTAAGGAAACAAATACACGCTTACACAAACAGACGAGTGGTTTTTAAACTTAAAGCGCAACTTACCCCAAAATTAACTTTTTTTAGCTGATAAACTGTCTAGAATGTGTCTAAAATGTTATATAGTACTGTTTCTGTGTTAATTTTGATGTTTTTGTGCGTATTTGTTCAAATCTGTAATATTTGGAGCAGTGGTACTGCAGGCTAATTTGCATATTGGTTAATGGCTCTCCACGGTGACGTGTCTTCTCCACGGTTTCGTCACAGCGGCTGTGTTCTGGTATAAAAGCCTCTCTCTAAGACACGCCCCTGCAGCAGTCAGAGGGTGGAACAGTTAGCAAGCTTAGCATGATCGTCTGTTGACCTTCAACACACACACACACACACACACACACACACACACACACACACACACA
>NW_013952682.1:711340-715521 GCF_001266775.1 Austrofundulus limnaeus | reverse complement strand
AAGGCAGTAACAGATCAGTGGTCCATCCCACACACACACACACACACACACACACACACACACACACACACACACACACACACCTACCCACCCACACCCCCTCCCCTACCCACTTTGATGCATTTTTCAAATTTCGCCTTGGGGCGGAGTTATCTTTTCACAGTGGGGTAAGTTACACTTTAATCTATAAGTTATAAAGTCGGTAACAGGAAGTTCATTTCACCCTGAAGATGCCACCCCTCAGAAATTTAAACAATAAAATGTTTGCCTTTGTGATATTTAGACAGAACAACCCTTCAAAAATAACAATATTACTACTATAAATCCTTCTGATTGGGATTTTAGTTTTTAATCATGTGTAATTTTGTAGAAAAATCTTATTGTCTGATTTTAATTCCAACATGACACTGAAAAGATTCCAGATTAACAGATTAAAATCAATTAAAGGTGAAAACAACAACCTTAATACAGTATGGCAAACATGAATATGAATATTCCTAACCTGCRATATGATTCCTCCATATTATATCAGCGATAGTCATGGGTGGGCCGCTGGCTGGGTGTGGTTTACCTTTGTCATGGTCAGTCCTTATCATATCCATTAAGGAATTCTCCAAAGAGACCAAATTAAAGGGGTCAAAGGGCCGATTCCGGTCCTGAAACAGAGAAACATCTGGAATTAGCACCTCTACGATAGACTGTATAAATTAAGTGATGCATAATTATAATTCAGTCAGCGGTTTTTCAGATTTTAATGTGTAAATATGTTTCTTTATATGCATTCCTTCAAGGAATGACCTCTATTTACTCTAAATCCAACACTTTGGGGTTTATTTTCTCTGTGATGTAAGACTTTAAATGTAGAACTGGAGAAAGCACTTTAACTGGACCCGTTGGTATATGTGTCTACACAACCTCAGGGGGGTCACATTGTTTGCACAACACGGCTTTTGTTGCTCGTTTGGCTGAACATTCAAAAGAGTTATTCCCACCACTCTGGACCCAACAGCGTCGCACCGATAAAAATCTGCCCACTTGGTACAAATGGTAAACATTCAAACCGCTGAGCCGTCAGTTTGCTCCCCGTCCCCTCCGTGGACTCGTGGGCAAAAGCAGCGTTGGCCTAATGACACAGAGAGATATAAAATCCTACACAAACTTTGCTCCTGAACACATCACGAGTTGCCACTAACATGTGGAATGCAGGTTCACATTGAGCCATCCTGATGACGCAGCAGCTCACTTTTCCTCACGTAACACATTAATAAGATATGGGAGTTTATGGGGGGAGTCGAGATAAGAAACAGGCGTTCAAGATAATAAAAATACCTGTTTTATATAAATAAAAACAGTTTATGAAGAGCAAGGCCTGCCAGATTACTAAGCAGATAGGCCATTGTTACAGAGTTTGTATTAAATATTAAAGCTTCAAATTGTGAGAAATACATTAATCTTTCAATCTGTTATACTGGACTTTCAAAGTAAAAATTAGCTCCATAGACTTTTCTGATAAAACCTTCAAAAATGGCTACAAACCATTGCTATGTACGACCCTCATTGATACGTATGGCTTTCATCGCTTCGTATGGCCTTCATCTCTTCGTACAGCCATCAACTCTTCAAATGGCCATCATCGTTTTGTACGGCCATCGTCACTTCGTATGGCCTTCTTCGTTTTGTTAGGCCATCGTCGCTTCGTACGGCCATCGTCGCTTCGTACGGCCATCATCCTTTTGTACGGCCATCGTCGCTTCGTACGGCCATCGTCGCTTCGTACGGCCATCGTCGCTTCGTACGGCCATCTTCGTTTCGTACGGCCATCGTCGCTTCGTACGGCCATCTTCGTTTCGTACGGCCATCGTCGCTTCGTACGGCCATCGTCGCTTCGTACGGCCATCGTCGCTTCGTACGGCCATCTTCGTTTTGTACAGCCATCGTCCTTTTGTACGGCCATCGTCGCTTCGTACGGCCATCGTCGCTTCGTACGGCCATCGTCGCTTCATACGGCCATCGTCGCTTCATAAGGCCATCGTCACTTCATACGGCCATCGTCACTTCTTACGGCCATCGTCGCTTCATACGGCCATCGTTGCTTCGTACGGCCATCGTCGCTTCATACGGCCATCGTTGCTTCATACGGCAATGATCGCTTCATACGTCCATCGTCGCTTCATACGGCCATCATCGCTTCGTACGGCCATCTTCGTTTTGTACAGTCATCTTCGTTTTGTACAGTCATCTTCGTTTTGTACGGCCATCGCTGAGATGATGTTGCTCCACTCTGTCACCGTCATCCAGAAGAACTCAGTAATTTCCCTGACTCTCACCTCCGTTCTGCAGTTCCTTCACAACTTCACATCTTACGTCTGACGCTCACGTGTTAATCTGAATTCCGCACGTTCCTCCGGCTTTAAGCAGCGGGTGTGCACAAACACATTACGAGCATGATTCAAGGTTTCAGCCTGCGGTTCAAATGGAGAACATCGATGAAGACCAAACTGTGACCACATATACACCTGTCCTCCAGCGGTTCCCAGCCCAGCCTGCTGTGGGACCAGCGTGTTTGAGAGGAGACTTTCAGTAGACCTCACATCCTGGTGACAAACTGAACCCAAACATGGCTGCCATCTTTAAAACAGCTGAAAGCAACTCTTCAGCCAGGAACTAAACCAAGAGGTCAGGGAGTTGTTCTGTAACCAGTGGGTTGCCGGTTCAATCCCCCATTCCAACTGTCTCAGTCATTGTGTCCTTGAGCAAGACACCTGCCTTTCCTAGTGATGGTGGTCAGAGGGTCCGTTGGCGCCGGTGCATGGCAGCCCCGCCTGTCAGTGTGCCCCAGAGCAGCTGTGGCTACAGTGTAGCTTACCACCATCAGTGTGTGAATGGATGAATGCAAGAAAAACTGAAAACTATTTTGAGAAAAGCTCTATATAAGACTAATCTTGCATGATTAGTTAGTGCTCAGAMTGTATGTAGTGAATGACTCTCCGCTACTACCACACCAAATTTTAGCTCAATATTTGTCAAACTGACTGAGTTACGGTCATTTTTGTGTTTGTTAAAGTTGAGAGCTGTGGCAACCATCTCGCATTAGATTAACTTCAAAGGTTAATTGAATTAAATCTATTTATGCAGCACCAAGTAACATCAAACGTCTCAGGCCTCTGTACAAATAGAAAACAAATAAAGCTAAAGAAGCCAGTTGTAAATGAATATCCATAGATTTTTACTGAAATTATATTTTATAGAAGATATCACCCAAAGGTTATCCTTTAATGTCACAAAATGATCTTTAAAGCTGTTCGGTGTTTGATTTAAGGGTCATGAGTTTAAAAAACATTCATAATGTTGTGACCAAACGCTAAATACCACGTGCCTGTTTACCAATGGAAACAGCCGAAGTGTGTTTGTTTACCCACGGAAACAGCCGAAGTGCCTGAAAGTAGGTCAGCATTGATGACGCCAACAGAATACGTACAGAAACTGAATAAGAATTCTTATCTTTACTCAAACCTCTGTTTTATTTAGAAAASAATGGCTTTAATTGTTTTGTGCATTTAATATTAAACATTTTATTGGTAATGCTTTGGAGAGAAACTGACTGTTGGTCTGTGCTGTTTGCCTTCAGCGAACATGCTGCTCCGCAGAGCGTGACACGTGACCTCTGACCCCGTCTCCCGGTGATAATCTGGCTGAGGGAGCACAGATAGAGGCCCTGTGCGGAGGAACTGAGTCATAAAGGCCAAACTGACAAAAACCAACATGTCAAAACGCTCCGGGTTTCAGCGGTTTTTCCTCGGCACACGTCTGAGCAGCGAGGCGCTTCGCAGAGCTCCGTCCTCCGGCTCTGACCCAGAGAACGAGCGCTTTGTTGTTCTGCAGGTCAGAGTCCTGGGGAGGGAGGATCCTGCTGGCTTACTTTAGCTGTTTGTCAGGCAGCATAGCTAAACATAGAGCGTGCACGTGACCAGTCTCATGTTTGTCAACTCTGCACTCAGACATGTCAGCCGAAGCAGAAGTAGGCTTTAAAAACAGGTTTGCTGCTCACTGGCACGAGAGCCAGATATGGAGCTGTGTTTGAACAAGAGCCGAGTCAGAAATACAGTTTTTACTCAGTAAAAGGTTTATTTTTAAATAATGCTTCCAACTGTCTGAACACTGGCTCAGTGCTATTGTTTACC